>NW_009202121.1:0-5380 GCF_000690835.1 Fulmarus glacialis
CCCCAGCCTGTATTGATACTGGGGGTTGTTTGCTCTGACCTAGGTGCAGGACCTTGCACTTGGCCTTGTTGAACCTCATAAGGTTCACATGGGCCCACTTCTCAAGCTTGTCCCTGTCCCTCTAGATGGCATCCTGTCCCTCAGGCGTGTTGACTGCGCCACTCAGCTTGGTGTCATCTGCAAACTTGCTGAGAGTGCACTCGATCCCACTGTCTATGTCATTGATGAAGATATTAAACAGTAGTAGTCCCAGTACTGTCCCAGACCCTTGAGGGACACCACTTGTCACCGATCTCCATCTGGACATTGAGCCGTTGATCACTATCCTCTGGATGGTACCATCCAACCAATTCGTCATCCACCGGAATTCTCTCCATCTAGTTTCTTTCAGCTACGTGGATTCAAACCCCGCCACTCCCAAACAAGTCAAGAGGATTTGGCAGCTGTACAATTAGATACTAAAACATAATTCTTCCCTTTGCAAGAATCTAACCTCTGCCCTCACATCAGGAGTCCGAGTTTCCCATCATTGCTGGAAATGTACCACTGTAAATCAAAGAGTAAGACACAGAGAGTTTGAGCAGCCAATGCCTGTGAGAATAAGTTGCAGTGCTTACTCTGGAACACATTCGCCAACATGGTGAGACTTTCCTGTTGTTGTGAAACTGGTTAGTGGAAACAGATGTGCATATTCCCAACAGGTTAAGCTTTTTATTGTACAAAGCAGTAAGGCAGAAGAAATTATATTCTGCCTTTTAAAGGTTAATTGTTAGACTGGGAAAGCATTCATCCCATGCGCTGGCAGTTTGAAAAGAACCACATTTACTAACAGTTTAGATGAATGCCTAGAATCTCACTGTCCTGCTGCCTCAATTTGCTTCCTAAAAGGTTAAAGAAAAAAGGCCCTGCAATCACAGCATCATGAGAAGGGCTTGTTCCTAAGCATCCATCTAGCACGTGTGACCTGCCAGGATTGATGACTCCACTTGGCTATGCATAGGAAGATCTGGAGGTTTAAAATAAATTATCTTGTCCTGTTTGGCCTGGATCAGTGAACTGGAAATCACATGGTGTTTCCCTTGTTGAGATATAAATGTCATGAAGGGACCCTGTATCTCAGGTTCTGGCTTAGTCTGGCAGACACATGGAAGTACAGAAGGACATGAGAATGGAAATGGCTGGAAGAAACAGTGTAAATTCACATAGCCGATATGCTAGCATGACACACTTGCAAGCCACTGCTAGGCTGAACAAAACAAAGGAGATAAAATGAGTCTTAGAAAGAACGGTTAAGCTATTTGTATGTATTTGAGCATATGTAGGAGCCTCCCTGTGAAAAGGCAGGACAGCCTACATGCTTCAGAGGCCACCTTTCAATAGCACCAGTCATTCAGAGAGCACTTTGTTAGCCCAGCAGCTCCCACAGAGCTGTGGGAGTTCTGGGTGTGGTTGGTAGCCCTATCCATCCTGATTAGGTTGCATGCTGTGTGCACACAGGGCCTGTAATGATTGTCAGATTAATTACAGTAGGTCAGTCATTGCCACCGTGAAGCATTGCAGCAGGTTGCCATCAAAACATCACGACCTGCCAAAGCACTATTTTGCAGAACAACCCACAATAACAATGACCCATTGATGAAGTGGGTTATTGCAGAGCAACAAATACCTGACAGGCATTATCTTTTTTGAAGTCAGGGGCCACATACCTTCGCCTAGCCCACAGCAAATGGGAATTAATGTGAATTAGCTCAGCACTTGCTGAAACAGAGCTGAAAGCTTTTACGCCAACAGGAAACATCTCGTATACTCTCAGGCTCCCAGTGAGGAACGGGTGAGTGGTAAGAAGCACTTATGTTCTTACCTGTGGCCACCAGCAGCCCAGGAGCCGTGTCTTTGCTGGAAATGCTTCCTGAAGTATACGGATTCTCTGAGAGTTGCAGATGTAAGTGCAATGAGCAAAAGGGCTGTTGACAGGAAACGAAGAAAAGGCAGAAGCTTTAATATGCAACAAGTTAAATATCAGAGGAACCCTTGGCAACTGCACACAGATGCTCTGATCCTTCTGAAAATGACCCCTCTGCTCTTAGCACTGCTACAAATAGCAGCATATGTTCATTTTCTGAATAAGCACTATAAAAGTAGCTGAGAGCAAGAAAAACAGGCACACTGCATTACAACGTCTGCATTTGTTTTAACCAACAATCTGATCTAGAGCACTTTTTCCCAGAAACTTTCTTATTCTGACTTAAGTTCCATAAAAAAAGGTCAAGAAAGGTGGTCAGAATTTTCCCTTAAAATCTATGAAGCTATAGAAAAAGAAATCTACTTAATTCAATTAACACTCAACAGGTCTAGAGAAAAAACACAGGGAGAAAGATTGACCAGTGCAACTTCAGAGAAATACACAGGGGCTGTTCACTGAAATGTTGTTGAATTATGGCAGTAAGCCCAATCCTAAGTTCTCGTCTGTAAACTGTGCCCCCATTTCGGAACACCTGGACTCTGCAGTTCTTTGGCTGGCAAGAATCCCTCCTACCCAGTTTCACTGGATGTTTTGTTAACCCAGTGACTCAAATAAGCAGCTCTGAAGGAGTCAATTGTGCTTTGGAAAAGGTCTGCCACTCACCAGCTGGCAAACTACAGGATCCCCTCTTAGATCTGTGTCCGGTGCCTGCAGCAAACGCCAGTCTCTGCCCTTGTTGTAGGTAATGAAAGTCTTGATTTGGTCATCTATCTTCCTGTTAGCCAGGAATATGCCTTTGATCCCTGCTACCTAGGAAAAATGGAGAGAGATGAAAAAATACATCGGAAGAACAGGCCAAAAGTAAGGCCCATCTGAGCACTCTTAGGAGTGGAAGGTCTCTGAAAAAGCAATAAAGTCATCTCAATCCAGCCTTAGAAGACTGTGAATGGCATTACAAGTACATCTTAATGATGCCTGCACAGCTGAAAGGCCTCGTGCAGTCTCTCTCTCTGGAAGAAAAAGACGAGGATGTTCACAGAGCAAATCCCTGGGAAACAGCCCACTTCTGGATTTCCTTGAGCGCTTGCAGACAGGCTGATGATGGGCTTGGAGGTACAGCATGCACTGTGTCACACATGGGCTCTGTGAGCCTGGGGATGTGGTTCGCCCTACTCCCTCCCCAGATTGCCATAACACGGGAGAAAGCAGGTCACATCAGAAGCAGTGTGGGATCTTTTTGAGTTAGTCTTTTTTTTTCCTTTTACACGAAAGATGGAAGTCCTGAATATGCTGAAACACTGATGTTTTGCAAACTTGATTTCTTCACTTTCCTTCCAGTCCCAAATTCTGTCAAAATCAACCCAGTTGTTCCAAATGTTATGATTTTTGTCAGCAGAACCCATTCCAGCAGAATATGTGCCTGTCAAAATGTCCCGAAGAAGGTTTTCTGTTGAGTCTGCTCTCTGTTGCACAGCTGTGAAAGTGAGACAGGAAGAAGGAACTTGCTGCAAACCTGCAAGTTGTGGCAACAGCCAGGATGCAAATCCTTCTACTCTAAAGCCCCCTGAGTGACACTGCCCTTTGAAGGACTCTGTGAAAATCTCTATCAGCATTTAACAGTAAAGGGTCTATGATACACAGCTGGGGAATAGAGAGTTTGCCAAGGAATGGGAGATGATGCATATTTATTTCAGCTGGTTCATCACAATAAAGAAATACACCTTTTTTCAGAGGCAAGAAAATGTATTTAACTAGGTGAAAACAAAATGGAAAGCCTGTCCTTCATACTGATCCATGCATTATTTTTGAGTTTTCTCTCATTGCCTTAAACTACCTGGATTTTTATAAACAAATCGATGGTCTTGTTAAATGGGCATTATTCTGGCTGAAATAAGTAAATGTATAATCCTAGCTTCTATTTGTAACTGCAAACACATTTCTCCATGTAACAGTAGAACTTTCCCAAGTCAGCTTGCAACCTTTACTATTAGTATTATCAATTAGTTGTTTGTTGCTGGCAAAGCACTGAGCCCTGAACCTCAGCAGATCTTCCATCCAGTAAGTTATTACACACCAAAACCAGAATGCTCTGAAAAAAACCAGGAACTGGAACAACTGTTCTGAATGGACTGCTGTTGGCCAAGGCTGAAAGGCCTGGCAGAAGAGTGAGAATGGAAGATGATTCAGGATAGAAGTTATCCAGCTGTTATCTCTGGGTAAATGGCACCTATAAACTTTTGTTTATAATTCATAAGCTGCTCAGGGTTCACAAAGGCGGAATCCATATTCCCTACCTGCAAGCAGGCGTCTTTAGCTGTTCAAGGGGAAAAACAGTATTTTGAGTCCTTCTCTAGACATCCACATTAGGATGAGAGGGATAATGGTTTTCCCTTTTGGAAATGCCACATAGCTAACCAGTCATTGACTTGAAAGCAACCAGCTGTCACACCTGTAGCAGAATGCACTGCACCTATTCCCACATGCGTCGGCTCAGCATCAAATCCAGTAAATGCCTCTGGGCTGAACCCAAAACAAATGAAGATCCTGGAAGGCTGGTAAGAGATTTACACTCGTTTGAAGTAGCGAGCAGTTGCTGTTCTTTGTAGGGTGACCTTTACTACATACCTCATAAAGGTCAATGATGATATTCCCCTCCAGTCCTCGACTGCTTTTCACGTTTTCCAAGGCCAGGGTGAAGTACACCCCTCGGGTGTCGGAGATATACAGATTGTACGTGTCGTTCTGGTTCCACTCTTGAACAGCTGCAAACACCTGATTCTCATCTGTGCTGATAATATGCATGTCCTGTTAAAAGAAGACAAAAGGCCTATTAGTGAGGATCTCTGTATTTCTTTGCCCTTTGGGACATGTAGTAATTACCGTGACTTATGAAAGAATGGAGATGGAGCATGAATTATAGGTATGTTAAACAATTTTCTCTTAGAGCAAGCCAATAAATTACCACCATTGTGACTTTTCTGCATTTCATTTTTTTAATGATCACCAGCTGGGCGAAGGATTTTTGCTCTCTTCATTTTTGGTAGCTTCAAGGAATTTCATCCAGTTTCATTTTTTATTTATAAATTTGAAAGGCAGTTTTATCACTCATGGAAGATTCACAGCCTTGGAGCCTGGAGTCCTCATAGTCACTAAGCGTCAAATACCAGGCTAAAGGCAGTGACAATTTCCATCCACATGCTGAACTAACGGGCTTGTGCTTCCAACTGGCAAAGAACCAGTTTAAAAAACTTGGGAGTTTACATTTATTTGAAGCTGAGGTATAGGGATCAGTTTGAGCTAATGCTGGTAGTGATTTTTAATAATATACTTTTCTATTGAGAGTTTGTCTGAGATCTATTATCCCACTATATAAAGGCTATCAAATAATCCACCCACTAACCTTGGTTGGATTCCTGC
>NW_009202121.1:5405-35243 GCF_000690835.1 Fulmarus glacialis
TTTCCCCATTTAGTTTTAATATCAAAGACATTTGACAGTGCATTTTCTCAGTATTCTTTTAAAGCAGGTTCATGGAAATGATTTCTAGGGTGATGATGAGTATTGAAGCACTTCATCCTTGCCACCGTTGTTGAACAAACTAACACTGGTTCAGCTAGAAGCAAAATCACTGTGGTTATGTGGGACTTCATTTATCTATTTGTACCTATTTAAAATTTCCCCAGGGTGCCAAGGAGCCTTGATTAATTTCTTGCACTGTTTCTGCATCAAGAAACCATAATTCTGGAAGTCTCCCAAAGGACAGAGTGACCTGATTTTTGGGAAGAATATCTGGGGGAAGATCAGCTCAATATTTCCCTCCTGCCTAGGAGGCAACTTAATCTTCTGTGTGAGGTATCCAGATGAAAAGTTGGGGTTGATTAGATGGGGCTATTTCTAATAGACCTAACATAGCCTATCAGCATGGGATGGGGAGAAAAAACATGTGAGGGCCTAATTCTGTCCCAGTGAGTATAATCAGTGGGAGATTTGCCATTTCCCTCAACGAAGGAAGACAAGCTGTTCTTGTCCAACAGCTCTCATTCCTTGAAGATTAAGTACATACCCAACCTATTCCACCAGTTTGAAAATAAAGCAAAACACACAATGACTTCGATCTGTTTTGACCAGTTGCAGTGGAAATACTGCATTACCCTATTGCCAGGCTCACATATGTACAACTCCAGCAGAGTTCATTAATCTACAGCTGACAGGATAGTTATTACTGTACAGCAAAAATGTTCTAGTGACTAAGAGCAGCATAAACAAGCCTCCTTTACATGGCTAGAAGACTTTGCCATGACACCTAGATTGAAAGTACTTTCCATTTTTAAATGACAAAATTATCCCTGATTTTTATACTATGCACCAATTCTAAACCAGGGCCACCAACAAATCTGTCTTACAAAAGGCCAGCAACCTGTGACAGCATCCATCAATAAAGCAGGACAATCATAGGGCAGTCATTCTCTCTACCCACTTGTCTTTTTAATGGGGGGCAGCTTTCAAGGCCAATCCATAAGGTGGGAGCATAAATGTTTTTCTCCTGAAAAATGGCAGCAGGGTTTCCAAAAGTTGGTGTGTGGTCAGACATTCTGAATCCCACACCACCACCATGGAATGATAAACAAAAGAAACTGTATCTGTGCTATGCAGGTGTCAATACACTGTGGATTGTGATCAACTCAAATGGGAAGAAGTTGAGGTGCAACATTGGGAGTTTGAGATGCAAATTTCTCACAACTATTAAGTTTTCAGGTACAAGTTAAATCAAATATGCCATATCTGCTAGACTGCAGATATCCCACAGGTAGTCAGAAGGGTAGATCCAGCCCACAGGGCAAATCTAGCCAACTATCTTACAACTATCCCACCAAAATTTTCATTTTTAAGGAAGGGGAAGGCCGTTACTGTTGATTGTCAGCACTCTATGACAGTAGCCTCAACCGCCATTCTGAGGCTCCAAAGAGCAGCTGCCCATTAGGCTACCTAGAAACTTGTATCCAGCCAAGACACTGGAAAGGTTGGTCCTGTCTGTTCTACACAATCCCAAGCAATGACTACACTATGGAATTTGAGTATAATTCCAGGGACGTATTCTCCTTGCTGGGGCTCACACCCTTTGATCTGGTAGAAAGCTAAGGCCTAAGAAGGTAAATCCAGGCACAGTTGTACGAGAAGTACTAACTTCGCTCCCTCCCGGCTTTGCCGGTCAGTGTTAATCTCAGGCCATCTCAGTCATCTCCTAAGCAGCATCACACAGTGGTTCTGTGTGTCCAAAGCATCAATAAGGCTCAACTTTTAGGGAGCCAGCTCCACCTTCATGACTTCTTGGCAACATCTAGCCATAGGATGGGGACTGTGGAGCAGCTATACCCTCTGCTTCTCTCATTGTAGGGAGACTGCAGTAGTGCTAAGCATCCTAACCATTCTCCAGGACCCTCAGTGTCATGGCCAGGCTTACAGAGAAATCATTAATAGAGAACAAAGTAGGACTGGGGGAAGATGTTCACAGAAGATTGGTCAAGGAGAAGTTGGTTTGAGCTCTATTTTCTGAGCTCTTTACAGAGGAAAAAAGAAATTGTTCTTCCTGAAACACTCACTAATCAAAGGCAGGGAGAGGTAAAGATCCCAAATCCGTATTTAAGAAAGATCATTCAAGTAGCACAACAAATGGAGCTCCCCAGAGAGGAATCCCACCGAGGTGCTTCACCACTGTGCAGGCTATGCTATTCAAGATATTACATGTCTGTGTTCATAAATGGTGCACTCACCTTAGGAAGAGAGTATTTGGGCAATTTAATCTGTGCGAAAGTCTCCCGTCTGTATGACACATAGTAATTTGCTCTTCCACCAGCTGTCACCTGTGGAAACACCAAACAAAGTGAGTGATGACCTTTCCAAGACACCCTATGCTGACACATCTAAGAGGGTTTGACAACCTTTCTTTCAGATATCTTTTCTATGACCTGCACAGCTGTCCTTAAAAGCATCTGTATAACTCCAAAGAAATCCCAGACTTGAGAGGGCTGGAGCATTATTTATTTATGTTGTGCTATTGAACTTTCCATTCTGTCTCATACTTCAAATCCAGCATGATTTTAACATCTCAGAAAAAAGGGAAAAGTGGCTATAAAGTTTAAGGTCTTGAGTGGAAGAAAGAAGAAAATCTGGTTTCATCACATGGTTCCAGCACAACTAACTTGGGCAAGTCATTTAAAGTCTCTGTGCTTCTGTTCCTCTCCTGTAAGGAGGAGATAATACCTCTTTTCTCTGCTGCTTCTCAGCCTTGTCTGTTTGCACTATAAGTCCCTTGGGGCCAGGGTTGTCTTCCAACAATCTTTTACAGTGACTAACAGGAGAGATCCACACTAGCACCGTTTAATGCAAACAGTAAATGCAATGAATGCGCTCTTGGAAAGCTGGAGCTAAGCTCTTAGATGCTCTTTGTCACTATAAAACTGGTTTCTCTGAAATCATACTGTCTCTGAACAAGGATGGGGTGGGGGGGGAGAACTGATAGACATCCAAATCTGTGGTTTTATGGACTGAGTGAGCTGTAAAGGGTACACATAAATGCCATGCATCAATTAGATCTAGCCCTGACAATTGGTAAAATATGGGATTTTAAGCCTGTCACTAGTCACTTACTCTTGCTGTGGGTGTTCTTTCTGGCACCATTTCAGGCCTAGGTACAACAAGGCTTACATCGGTGAATTTCCTATATTCTGCTGTTTTGGCAGTCTTGCAGGTTTTAAGATAAAACAATACACAAAGCACTTGTCTATTTTTTGGAATGTCATTTGTTGGCTTCTTAAATTTCCAATAAAGCTAACAGAAAGGTCCTTGATTCTCTCCTAGATATACTCCCTTTTATCTGACAGTGATATTTCAGAATGAGCTTACATGGAATATTGCTATAGCACCAATTATATTCTCAGTAATGATATCACCTCTAGATAGTGGCTTTCTTCCCTAGAGAAGCTGTCATTTGAAGGACACGATATTACTGATCATGAAATTTGATATCTAATCAACTCAAGATAAGGCTTTTCTATTGACAGTTTGAAAAACTGGAAAGAAAGGAAGGTTTAGAAATATGACAGACTTCTACACTAAGACTTCTCCTTCTGCTTGTTTGCCATTTTTACTTGTAATATTATCACAGCTGCATTTAGTGCTCCCAAAAGAAAAAAAAACAACCACCATTATACCACACACTACATAAGAAGGCAGAAAAATGACCCATATCACAGCAAACAAACTCTATACAGACAACATATAGCTAAAGTCCAGGGAAAACACAGGCATGAAAATCTAAAGCTATTTGCTTACAGTTTCAAAACAAGCCAGTGACAGAGGAAGGGAGAGAACAGGAGTCACTTGACTCTCGCTTCATGTAAAGTGCATTGTGGACTGCACAGTAGCATTTCTGGGTCCTGCTCTCCAGCTGTGAGGACGGCGAAAGGGCTGTGAGTGTTATTTCTGAAGGATATCTTTCCCATCTAATACTACCACATCAAAATCAAATTTTCAGAGGAGAGAACAGACTACACAGGTGATTCACGCTCAGTCCAACTTAAGGGCAAAAATTCATGTTTACAGTAACTGTATCTCTCTATGAGTTGTAGAAGCATTGCCCAAAGGATCCCACACTTTTAGTTCATATTACCTAAATAGCACAGGGAATATTTAAATATCCTCTCTTCTCTTGGTGATATTTCTGACCTCCAGTGGAAGATCCAAATTCTCAAATTATATAACTCTGCCACATGAACTCATTTTACACCACGGATTATTTCAGCACCAGATCATTATCTGTAGCAGAGTCCAGATAGGACTGAATGTGTCCAGTGACTACTTGGTAAGGACCCTGGGTTCAAAATCCACCTCTTCTGATGGGCTGAGACTCATCTTTAAGATGCAGACATGAATATTTACATGCTCTCTAAATGCTGTGATGACTAATTAACATTGGGAATAGTCCAACAATCTTCAAGTTAATCACATGAAAATACAGCGGCAGAAATATCAAGGGGTGATTACATTTCCCCCTCTGTGCCAAGACAGGATCTACTCCAAGTCTGCCACACTCAAAAGATTTTACATAGTTCTTTGGTTTTATGCCACTGCAAACTGGTACCTGGAGGTTTTTTGGTTTGGATTTCCTGTTTGTTTTCTTGTTTTTCTGTTTTTTAAGGTAGAAAGGTAGGATTCAAACAATTTTCAAGCTCACTATGTATTAGCTAAACTTCCTTTCAGTCCTCTACCTGGACTAGGTCACCTTGACAAAGGTTTAGAAATAGAAATCTTTGTGCTCTGTGGTCTTTCTGAGCCAGTTAATATGAAGCCACCCACAATTCTGTTGGTAGGAGTTGTGTGAAGCTTTTCCCAGCCAGGACCTCATCTTTGCATGATTTACATGCACGGTTATAATGATTCCAAAAAATGATCAAGCCTTCAATAAAGTTTTGGCAAGCACTGTGGTAAAGAATGAAATTTGGAAGGCCCAACTTAATTTATTTTGATGAACTTTTCCTTTTCCTATAAGAAAATTCTCCAACACTGTAAATCCCAGAGATTATGATAACGTTTTGCCCTCTAATGCCTCCTTTTAGTTCACATTTGATGAATGTCACCCAATTATTTGCTGTGAGCTCATCTGTCACGATCAGTACAGAATTAGCTGGGTTTGTCTTTTTCCTCCTACTTTGCTAATGACTGGGTCGTTAATCTGTTTTTCTGGATTTCTGTTTTATGTGTTTAATTGGACTTCTGGCCAGTGGAAATAATTCCTTTGGACAAATGTGTTTGTCATTAAACACATCTGTCTTTCCCAACCTGTGTTCTTTCTTCCTCCCTCCGTTCATGATCTACTACTTTTCTTTAATACTTCCACATCTTGTTACAAGAAAAAAGTCTGGTCTCAATTACATCAGTTGACACTTAATAAGAGAAACATGAGAAGTTTCTCTTTAAAAGCCCTGAAAGTTTCAGTATGCTGCCTCATCCCCCCTCCTGACCTGCAATGGGACAGAACGCATCAAACATAGAGACAACAAATATTTCACAAGGATGCAGAGAGTTATAGAAAATCTGCCATGGAATCCATTCATCCCAGTAATTTCTGTGACATGCCTAGAAACACATGAAGACATTTCTCATGTTAATGATTTAATATGATTCTTTAAGGACAGGTTTTGTTTTTCTTTTTTTCTTTCTTCCTTTTTTTTTTTTAATTTAGATAGATGTTCTGCTTAACCAAAAAACCACATGTGTAAAAGAGTTTGGAAAGCAAGCAGAATGAGTAATGAAGTCCCAGAATATAAAGACACCGTAGATGATGTCAGGAACTGCAGACACAGTGTACCAGCCTTCCTTCTCCTGGCTAGCCAATCCTGGACCCATAATTTCCAATGTAAGGCAGGTATTGCTGTAAGAAACATGGAACTACTAAATCTCTGAAATGACCCTGGGCTAAGCAAGACCCCACCTGCCTCCTGCTGCTCGAAGAACTTGCTTGAAGAAAGCCTAAATGAACGTGCACTGATGCTGACAATGAAACACCATATATTAGTGGCACAGCCTTGGTGGAGAAACAGTGACAGCGTGCAGATAGCGGACACTTCCTAAGCTAATGGCTAAAAGAGAACAGAGGGCTCTTTTCTACATAGTTTATCAGCCTGGGCGGTTTACAACGATAACTATGGCTTGGCCTGCACAGTTATTGGAACAGGTCATCTACTTTTTACACTGTTGATAATGTTCAAAGCAAAAGAGAATTGGTAATAACACAGATCAACCCACAATGACCAGACCTGTTTAGACATTTGTGATTCCTGTAATTTACCTCCCACTTCAAGCATAGTAAATGGTGACTCAGTCCATTACAGAACCAAATTTTAAACTTCCTAATTGATAGTAAGTCTTTTGATGTTATTTCCAATAAACCCTCACTTTCTTCCTGGGTGACTTTGTTTGCTTGTAGAGTTCCCTCCTTCCCAGTAAGATAAAATAAGTTGGTAAGAAGTCAAAAGTTGAAAAACACGGTATCAGTACTGTAACGGCATCCCGGATCTGTGTTCTCCACCTCCATAGGGTGCCCTGACATCCCTCCTCACTGTTTTAAACTTAGTTACCCTTTCTCCTTCTTGCAGACATAAAATCTCCTAAATCAAATTGTGGATTAAAGCATGGAAGAGTGATGACAAGTTAAGCAAGCAGGCTGCTCCACTCACACCTTTAACGAGGGATTTTGGTGTTCTTCAGAGCCAGCTACTGTCTAGGCCATGCACAGGTTTGCCAGCATGAGGATTGAAAAGTTCTGCCTCCTCTCCCAAACCTAACCCCAATGCCAGCCACAAGAGATTCAGAAGATGAGGAAGAACACATCTGCACGAGCCTAGTGTAATGTTCTTCCTTCCTGATTACCCACCACGGCCAGGACAAACCACCTTCCAGATATTTCTGTGTACTGAGGTTCTTCACTGCCCCAGCATAAATCACATCATGACAGGTACCATCTAGTTTGAATTATCTCCCTGTGGTTTTCATTAATATCATACCTTCTGTACAGTCATTAAAGCAATATGCAATTACCTGCGTGTGAGGTGATATGTCTCTATGTTGCAAAGACATACAGATTAGTGTTTCTGTGTGCAAAGCACCCTCAAGCTGCCGGGTAAATTCAGCAGGCTTTGAAAAACATGCCACTTTTTGCAGTGTCAGACCCATCAGTGAAAATTTGCTAAGACAAAGGAGCATTTATTATACTGGCCAATTCCCTGTTCAAGTCCCTCTCCCCTCAGAACTATTATGGCACAGCTATAGGAGAGAGTAATCTTGAGTGAAAATACTTGAAAATACTGGATTTGTTTTAAAAGCAACTCCTGCAGAAAATGTGCACGGTTACACCAAAACACAAGCCATGTTAGAGCTGCAAATACAGAAACCAACTTAGGAGAGGAGCATAATTGTACACATGAAATCTCCTTTCGAAGGATTTCAGAGGAAACATATGAGTCTGCCAAGGTAATCCTTTACATCTTCAGCTGCAGACGCTGCTGATAAATCAAACAACATGAGGGGAGGAGAGAGAGTGATAAAAGAAAGTATAGAACAAAAAGCTCTAGAAACAAAATAAATATTAAAAAAATAAATAAAGGAAAATGTTAATCATTTTTATCAACAGATATTTAGGTTCAAGTTCCAAATCTGATATTTGGCACAGCAAAGATGAAATAGTGCTAGAAATGGATGAAAAGCACCCAGCAGTGAATAGGAAAGTAGCTAACTGCTTACTACCTATCTTGCTTTCAGAAGAGCTTTTAACTAGCACCTGGGATACACTTTCTTTCATCTGTATGGATTAATTTCCCCTACTGGAGTGCTGTCCAGCATTTTAAATAGGGGCAAGAGAAGATCAGCCGTAGCAGGCATTATTCACCAGTAAAACAGGTGTAATCATGTTCATCATTTAAACGTCTTCATCCTATTAGTTTCATAATAAGCTTTTAATGATTTCTTCAATAAAAGACTCAAAGACCAAACCTTACAAGTTGGAGAGTGCTCCATTGTCCCACCAAGCCGTTTTCTCTACCATCGATCGCAAAGGCAAAAATCAATCGTAGCTAAGCAGGGTGAAGTTAAAAATAAATTGCATGAATTGATTTCTGTTAAGACCTTTGGTGCCTAGTTAAAAAATGGAGGAAAGAAATTTATATTTGAACATGGTGTATTTAGCTTCTATGAAAATAAAGAGAAGGCTCTAGACCAGAAAATCAAAGTTTAATTTCTCCCCTCCTATCTTGTTTCACTGCTGAAAAGTTTCACATGAAGAAAAAAAAAAAGTCTTTTTCCTTTCTTTATTCCTCGGGAAATTTACTACTTATTTAAGTTATTAAACTGACAGCTTGAGAACTGAGGTCATGAATCCATATGAATTGGCATAATCTCAGCTGTGGCTGCTGATTGAAGTCTACCCACCTGATAACTGACTTTGATTCAGCAAATATGCAATTTAACCTAGTCTTAAATACCCAATAAACTTGAAATGTACACTTATGTCCTACTAAACATAAGCACTTCCAAGTTTTCCTAAACAACTACAGTTAAAACCAGTAATAGTAATAAACTGCTTCTCTAAGCTAACCTTAGACATGTTTAGCTTATAGAATTAGGAACCTTTTTTTCAACCAGTAATAGTAATAAACTGCTTCTCTCAGCTAACCTTAGACATATTTAGCTTATAGAATTAGGAACCTTTTTTTTCCCCTCTATAAAACCTCGAAGAGAAATGTCCCCCCACCCCAGTTCTAAGGCTATAAATGATAAATATTTTTCTTTTCACTGAGTCTGAAAAAAAAAGTTCTCATAAACATATCCACTTTGATAAAAACAGATTTTGATTCTGATTTAAAAAAAAAGAAAAAAGCATTTTCTATGAAAGCCATTTTCCATTAAACAATTTCAACCGAAATTTTTGGACACACTCTGGTGAGGCTCCAGGCATCCTAAAAAGGCAGTATTATCCATAGGTTCTATAAGAAGCTATCAGTGTTTGCGGGTGAATACCAACATCTGCATATGTTTTAAGGAGACTTTCTGATGCAAAAGAAGACCGAATTGGTTCAACAGCTTTTGGCAGAAGTGTTTGCTCCTCTGAGCCAGAGGAATTATTCAGATGGGTATTGTAAGAGTCTCACTTAGCTGCACCACACAACAACTGGAGAAATTCTGGGTTTGCTCGTTCTCACTCATGTTAGTGAGCAGGCTGAGACGCTGCCCTGCTGTGCAACTCTCTGAATTAAGCAGAAGTCTTCTAAGTGCAAAATTACTTCAGAGGGTGAAAGAGAGCCAGACACATGATCGGTATCAAAGAAGAGCATTTTGACTTAAACTTTTCACTTTCCACATGGAATTCCTGCCATCTATAAGAACTGCAGCTGCTCCCACACTGCTGCATGTGCAAGCTGTGAGTAATCACCATGCCCTGCTCCTAAATGGCAATGCCACAGACCCCATCTCATTCAGGAGGATTATAAACCACAGCCAAGACTCTCTTCTCTCTCTTCCGAGTTCCCCTCACACTACTTCCTTCCTTCATCACATCAACCTCAAAAAAAAGGGCAAGCACCAGAGCAGCTTAGCTTTTTGGACATGGGACCATCATATGTTCCAGCACAACTTGACCTGAAGGAATCTGGGGTCAAGAGAGAGCTGTACAGTTCCCAGGGTTCCCAGGAGACTGAATCACAAATGAAATGGCGTAGAAAGCTGCCAAGAAAGCTTCCCAAGCAGAGCAATGGCAGGAGGGGCCAGGTGAGAGACAAGACCCTCTTACAAATTTCAGCCTGAAGTTAAAGACCTTGATAAATTATGCCATAGGAGTGGAAAAGGGAAGGGGCACCCATATTCCCACTCTTTAAAGGCCTTGGAAAGTGATAATGTACTGCCTTTCAGCATGCCTCTTTGGTTAATGGCGCAAAGAACTTCCCATTTAAAGTGGAAATGGAGCAGGGTCTGACGCAAACAGCCAGCCCTTTTCAACCAGAGCTTGTAGGTGTCATTCCTTGGCCTTATGAGGTGAGAGCATCAGCCAAAAGCAGATCTGAGAGAGTTCATCTCCAAAGGCATTTGTTTGGCCTGCTAGAAAAAAAAGGCATCATCCCCAAATTCAAACCAGGTATGAGCTTCTAAATCTCAGAGGAGTCTTCCATGCCCAGTAGCTTTGTCACTATCATGGAAAGGGCTGGAATTCCGAGCTACTTTTCAGATCGACTTCAGCTGTGCTCTGTTGGGATAGCACAATCCCAGAGAAAAAAATAAAGACATAAAAACCAATCAGGATAGGTATTGATTGCGCATCCACACATCTCTGCACTGACTTACAGCCAGTTGAAATCAAAAACGCCAAAGTTACCCTGGTGGTCTCCAAGCACTGACAGACAGAAGCTTAAGGGAGGAATGGGGACAGTGTTAACTGGATGCTGAACTAGACTGGTATGACCTCTGGGAGGAAAGCCACACACCGAACGGTTTACACAAGGAAAACACAACAAGATTAATAGGGGGAGGAAACATATTTTATGAAACCTACATCTATAGCTGGGGAAAAAAAAAGAAAGGATAATTTTCAGAGACCAAATCCTTCCTCAAGTCCCTTAGGACCTCGTGAGTATGCCCAAAAGCTTATCTGTCCCTTTTCTAACTCTATCAATTGCAATCTCATAAAAAATACTACCTCTGTCTGTAAACTTTGTCTCACTTACATCCTTAGGCCACCAGCGCTATAACAGCAGTACTGCCAGCGGTCTTCGTGCCACACATTCTGAAGAGTTTCATCATTATTACTGTCCCTCTCCTGATACCTAGGGTTCTGTGTGAAAATACAGTCCTTAGATGGGTCTGCACCAATGCATTGGGAATGTCATCACTCCCTGCTAGCGGCCAGGCTCGTCCAACACAGGACTCCAGCCACCCAGCAGAACCACTGAGCTATTGCACCTGAGATAGCTTGCACATAACCTTTGGGTAACTGGGAACAACTGCTTTAACTTAGCAACAATTAGCTCCCTATGGCAGCTGTAGGTCTGCCCACAAGAATGTTGCTTTCTGCAGAAACCACTGTCCCAGAGCAAAGCTGATTTCCAGTGAACACGCTACATATTCATACCCCCTTAGGAGTTCTTAGACCACCACAAATAAGCAACGCTGTACCGAGACTTTTTGGTCCAGACTCTCTTCATTCCTTGCAATAAGTGATGACGTTTGCTCATGCTTTCATTTCATCTGTTGGCAAGGAAACATACACAGATCGTTCCTGCTCTTCTCTTTAGTCTTTAAAGAGCTAAGTAGTACTGATGTTATTTGTTTACTTATAGGAAAATAACAAGTTTTTCTCCAAACAATTCTTTCTCACTCAAAACAGACTTTCCCGAAAAATAATCCCCATTTTCATTAAAGCGTATTGCATTTTAGACTCCTTTAAGCAACCTGAGCAATTCCATTAGAAACTCTGATACAAGACTTGCTTGAAAAATACTTTCCCCAGAATTCCCCGTGATTTATTTTTACCATAGAATTTCTCCAAAATATCAATAGACTAGATTCATACATAAAACAAAATACTATCCCTGACCCCTGGGTCTTACAATGTAAGCTCTGCACATGAGAATACAATAGCAGTTCAGGTAATTGTCAGGAAGTCAAATCTTATAGGCAGTTGCAGGTTATCTCTGCACCTGAGTTTAGAAAGTGATACTATCTCAGTAGCAAGTACTTCAAGGCACCAATAAGGAAAGGTGTGGTACAGCTATAGAGAAAGGCACATTACAGCTGTAGAGAAAGTATGGCTCCGCTACTGCACAGCTATATAATTGAACACAACTGACACTGACCTTAATGGCAAAGTTGCTCATCAAATTAGTAAATAAATTCAGATATATTCCAAGCTTTTCTCACAGATAAATGACCTGCTCTGCAAGCTGTATGAATTTTAAGTATTAACCGTGAAAGATGATGATACTGGCTCCTGGCTACATCAGAGCAATCCTGTGAACTGAATGGAAACTTATACACACAACAAAGAGCAGGATTTTCTCTTAATGTTTCAATTTATGCAGAATTATCCAATCTTAGTGATGTGCTAGGCATCCTTAAATAACTATTGATCAATCACATAGAAAGTCAATCAATAAATTCAGAGTGATCACCTACTGGTTTATTCATAAGAATTCTTCCTACTCTCTCTTTAATAGCTATTCCTTCCTTCCTTCTTCATTACCTTTTATATTTTTCATCATGTGCTATGTTATTTATTTCCTTTGCCTTGTAACCAGTCCTAGTCTTTTCAAACTCTCTTCATGGGCAAGTTTTTTTCAAGCATAGGATCATTCTCATTTTCTTTCTTTGCACTGCAATTCTGCAAAATCCTTTCAGAAGTGCCGCACAACAGCAATCCACATGATAAGGAATCATTGATTTATAATGGCATTATAACATTTTTCGTATTCTTCTTTCCCCTATCCATTATGCACCATAGTATCACATTTGCTTTGAGTGCACAGTTACATAGGCTAATGCTTCCCAAGAATCTTACATTACAGGCCTGTTCATCAACTTGAGTAGAATGGATATTCACTAGTAAATAACTGTATGCAGATAATCTAAAACATTGATATCAATAGCTGGGATTCATCTTCCCTAATTTTAGTTGTCAAAAAGTTAGTCATCTTCTCTAAGCTATACTTAAGTTCCTTCTAATATTAATGAGAAAGGTGTATTCAGAGAGAGACCTATCTCATCCTGCAATAAGAGCAATAGGAGAAGATAAATTGCCCCTGAAGGTTTTGATCTCTCCACTCAATTTAGAGGAACACAGACTACTGGTTTAGAAAAAAAAGCTACTATTTTCACGACAAAAGTTAAAAGACACTAGTTCCTCTCTCTACTCTAAGACTTTATTTCTGATTTTTTCCAGCACAGACAAATCAGAACCCATGCACCCATCCTTTATGCAGCTATTAAACTTCACCAGGTTCTTAACATTTAATTTTATATTTATTTATTCATCTCTGTCTAATATTTGAAATTCAAAAGAACTGGCTCCCGTATTTCTGTCCAAGATTATCCAGACAGAATGATATGCATAAGACATTGCACACACAGTCAATCTGACACATCCCATAATAGGCAGCTACATCACATGGCTTGTGAGACTAATACATCCAGGAGATATCAGCACTCCTACATATGTACCAAGCAAACACTCTGCATAGCCCATCGACCATATGCTGGACACGGTGGATTTAACACACCTTCAGCTCAGAAAGGTGTGTGCTGTGAATGCAAAGTGTCTGTGTGTTACTCGAGTACTACATGGATTCAATCCATGCCCAGTTTCTGCAGCCACTTATGACAGGCTGCTGGACAGTCAGAAATCCTGCAATTGTGATGCAAAAAAAAAAGGAAAAGTGATAGACAACCTGTGAAAGGGAGAGTCTCCTGCCCAAAGCAGCAGCAATGTTCAGTATGTATATTTAACATTTCTTAGAAGTGTGGGTATATGATTTTAACTTCAAACACTCATTAAGCTATAATAAAACATTGCTAAGGATATTCAAAGCATTTGAAGTATTATATATACAAACATGCATGTGTTTGTATACACACACACACACACTTTTTTTTAACTTGAAGCAATTAACAGCTATTAGTTTGAGCCGTTCAGTGCTAATTTGAGGCAGAGGAATGCGCATACCAGGCAGATGTCCTCACTGCGAGCACAAGTGTCTAAACAGAGCAGCCTTGTTTTAACACAGGTGGGAGCTGTGGAATGAGAAATGTCCGTAAGGCCTTACACTAGCCATAAAGAATGTTCCACAATACCCTCAGCCATGGACATAAAACACCAGATTAAAAGCGTCTCTCTAAAATACTCCTTGGAGAGTAGAGCATTTACTGATTGGAAAGCCATTGCCTCCAGTCAAATCATGACTTAACTAAGTTGCAAAAGTTACATTCTCAGTATATTCTAGCAGCAGGTCTTCCCATGATGCCAAAGGAAGCAGTAGCAGGCTGCATTTCACGGGGAAATGAAGGGAGCTGTGGCTCCCATAGCAATCGGTCATCTCCAGAGCAGCAGACTCTCCTACTCACAGGAGAAGTCTGCCAATGTTACTCAAGTACATGCAGTTTCCACATTGCAATCCTCCAAGGTCATATGGATCCAGTCTTCCACCTAATCCCAGCACAGAATTATCAGCCTTCCCACTTAAATTGCCTTTCCTAAGGACAATTTCACAATAAACAGAGCAGAACTTTCTTATAATTTGGATGCATTCAAGAAAAATGTTCACCCAAGAAAGTAAAATAGGAGCTTAACGTAACCCAGTCTTACTCAAAAAAGGAAGCATATGTTTCTTCTGTTCCACCTGGATCCAAGCCCCATCTCATCTCATCTCATTCCCCCTCTTCGGCATTGGTGACAAGCAGTTAACATCACCATGTCTGTAATCTCTGTCTTCTGAGCTTTCTACGACCTGGAATCACTGCAGCCTGGCTCCCAGTTTTCACCCAAATGGCACATCTTCAGGAAGTGTTCTTCCATACCGTACTACTCATTCTCACACTTCCACAGGTATGAAACGGGGAGAGATGGCCTTGTTCCAGCCAGCCCGTGTATTCTCAGAAAATCTCAAAAACAAGTAGTTTCTCATTCAATTTCTTTCACTTTCTCCCCATCTCCAAAATCATCATCAACTAGCTGACAAATTTACAGCCATCTTCCACTTTGAAGTTGCACTGTAACATCTTTTTCCAATCGCTCTGCCATTTTACCTCCTACTGCAAATCTTTGTTTGCTCCTTTAGCATTACTTGACTGTCAAATCAGCATAAACCTTTGCACTTGTTAAAATGATCACTCACACCTTTCCTTTGTTCTTCTCTGTTCTCTCCAGTTCATCACTAGCTTCTTTGTATTTTCCAAGTAGCCGCAACAACAGCAAGTTAGAACTTGTGTGAAACTCATGGACCCTTATGACTATTGATGAATGAACTTTCAAAATATATCAGATTCACTATGAGACAAGTGATGAGCAGAGAGATCAACCGTTTTATCCTAGACCGCATTGCCAATCTATAGCAGGCAGATATAGACTCCCAGCTCTTACAACTTGCGGTCGCATACACTTGTCCTAAGAATATGCCTCCTCTCTTGCACAGAACAAATACCTCGCGCAGGCAGAATTCGTGTCACATTCATATCAAGTCAACGTACCTGGATGAAGATATATTCATCCTGAACAACAAGGGAGCTGATGTCAATGGAGCGCGAAAATGGCCCACTCCTTTTGGTCTCTGAGCACTCCTGGATCCGACAGGTCAAATAGTGGGTGTCTGTAATGGGAGAGTATGTACATGTGAGAAATGCTCAGGCAAGAGCCTGCTGTTTAAAAATGTCATTAGCAGTTTGAAAGAAGGTCTCTGAAGGGAAGTCTTAACCTCATCTCCAACTAGTTACACGTTATTGCATGATCTACCTCCAGCCTTTAAAATTCTAACTGCTCTCTGGAGTAAGAAATTCATCACGCTTCCACACTCAACGTTCCCTTCCCCATTGTGCAGACATCCCTCAACAGATTGGAGTTCAAACCATAAGTGGAGGGTACAAATCATAAATGCATCAGAAAACTGATGATGAGACCATATGGAGCAGAAGAGGATTTCAAAAGCCACCCAGGTAGAATTTATCAATTCCACTGCCCTGCTGGGAATTATATCCCCATCCTCCCCCTGAAATACCCTAGCCTTGAGGACTGGTTTTAGTTGTGGTAGCAACACACAATGAAGAAAAAAAGTCCAAACCAGCACTATTAAGTTCAACTTATTTTGTGGTGAAAATGACAAGCATCTCCCAAAATTAAGTCTTTATAGCCAATATAGGCTAGGTATGAAATAGCATGACTAGCTGAAGAGTCCCAACAGTAGTTACATGCACTGCAAGAGGCATCAAATGCTTCTGTCTAGAGAGAAGATGAGAAGACCATCACACTAATGGGATGCCTTGTCAGTCCTTGACATTGCTTGAGAGAACATGAAGAAGACATAAGGCAAAGGCAGAAATACAGAAAGTTGCTCGGAGTGGCAAGAAGAGACATGCTCACTGCCAGCAAGTTGGCAGGGGTTATAGGGGATTAAGCATTATTTCACTCAGGCTAAGAAAGGATCTCACGAAACAGAACAATCAAGGCACTGTGTCTCTGGATGTATGTAATCTAAATATGCCATCTCTGCATTTCAACTGCTCTTCTGAAAACTGCAAATTAGGGAGAAAATTAAAATAAAACTAAGATGATGGCTGCAGTGATAAAAGGGTCACGTCTTTTACACTGTGGCACTTCTACAGGCTTCTTAGATTCACGCATTTGTTCGCTTTTCTACAAAGGGTGAGGACAGACCATGAAGGAAGAAAACAGTGAGTTTATGAGGGCTGGGGTGAGCCTAGTGCAGTGATTTTGGCTCACAACTGCACCTTTTGACAAGGATCTTGTCAAACTGAGCCCAAAAGGATGAAAGGGAAGTTTAAAAGGACAGTAACTAGCCTAGCAAAGCTGCTTACAGGATTCTCCATCCCATAAAACTTGCTATTGTCCTTAGTCTGTGTCTTTCCAGTGACAGCAAAATGTGGTTCAGTGGAAAGCACTGGGAGGCATGACTGAAATCCTCTGACACTCAGCTAACTGCCTTCCCAGACTCAAAGACAAAATTCACAAACTGGCAGTTTTCCCTTCCATAGCCTTATCCCACCAACAGACTCTTAAGAATGCAAGAAGAATGCACAACAGAGGCATTGATAACAAGAATAATAATTTTTAAAAAGATATTGTCTAAAAAAAGTCACAAACTACAACCAAGCTTTAATCTAATAAAGGCTCATGATGAGTCACATGACTGAAGGTCCACATTTAAAGGCTGCAGACGTGGCTCTGGTTGAGGCACTGGGAATTCCAGGTTAATAAGGGCTACATGGCTGATTCAGAACAGTTGCATAGGTCTGGCAAAGCAATGAAAACTAGTCCCACAGATGATGCTAAAGCAGCAGAAACTGTTGCTGATGCCAGCTCAGAGTATCTGGAGGTAATTAAACTGTATGGTGAAAAATATCTGACCCAGAGACAGTGCCAAATAACTGGAGTATCAGAGTTGTGCTTTCTCCCAGTGTAAAATAGCAGCAGCAGCAGAGAAGTCAGACTCTCAGCTGGGATAAATTAAGATTCTTCATCAACTGACACATACACACTTGGTCCAGAGCTGCTATTTACCTCCTCAACATTAAATCTATGACATCTTTGCAGCGGATAAAAGCAACTTCTCAGAAAACAAGATGGTCTTATATACTGCCATGCTACCCAAAGAGCACAACAGCCTTGACTTGTTCTTTGAGGTAGCACTAAAATTAGGCAGAACAAGGAGGAGAGGTCAGGAGCCGTAGTTTTAGAAGCTCATTCCCTCCAGTACATTCTCCCACACAGTCGCGTGGATATTCTTATCCCTCCAAAAAGGGGATAATTTGCTGCTGCTGAGTGACAGAATGGGAAGAGGAATAAAAACCTGTCACAAATAAATGCAAATAAATCACAAGCATTGACACGACAACTAGCTTCCTGCCTATTGGGAAATGTGTCATTTTGAGTGTGTTACGCCAGCAATCAAATATACTCAAAGAATGGCACCTGATTAATATTCACGGGAAGTTGGTGGTGGGAAATGGGGGTGGCTCACTACCCATTTTCTATTTAGTCTTTTGTTTATTTGTTTTCATATATTTTACAACACAAAGCCTATAAAAGAAAACACAGACGTAAAAAAATTATCTTCAAACCTGTCTGCCTTTGGACACAAAAATAAGTTCAAGTCTTGCCTTGCTTCCTGCTGCCCCACAAAAAATGAAAAATAATTCCCTTTAAAATATGTTAAAAAATTAGGTGAAAATATGACAGCACGCAGTTCACATTTGTGTGTGACTGGAAGCAAGAAACAACTCCAAGTCCGTGCTCAAGCTTCTTGAAGGATATGATCCCTTCATGAGCTACGGTCCCATTTGCAGAGCACATCATCCCCTATGTGGAAAGCACAGGGCCCCTCAACAAAAATGTCAATTAAGAGAGAATGGGGCATCCTAACTTCCAAGCTGTTATCTCCCTCTTCTCTGAAGGGAGTTAAATTTTCAACCCTGTTTTGAACATCCACAAAGAAAAAGGATGGCCACCCAGAGGGGCAGGTGGCATGTGTCCAAGCTATGCCTTTAAAGCTTTGCTTACCTTTCACTGGGAGATGCATGCCTTAAGGGAGGTTTGCTTCCATCTAGGGATTATTTCCGATTTATATATCATCCCATGCAACACCAGAATTAGGAGGTTTGGGGTTTTGGTGCTCTTGGGTTCTTTTTATTATGTTCCACTGTAAAAGGAGTTGAGAAGAGCTCCCTATTTCCTAGACAGCCTCAAAAACTTCTCATGCTCATAACCCAACACCCAGCTACTTTCTCAGCCCATCTGTGAATGAGGCAATATGGACATCAAGCAGTCTGGAGGGTTTGCTGCAGCTCAAATCCCAACATCCATACCTCCGCACAAACCCTTCCCACGAACTTATCTCACTTAGAATTTGAGAATGGCTTTCTCAGATGTGCAGCCATTTTCCGGTTGAGGAGCTTGAAACACCTCCCCATTGCTAATTAACATAGTCTCCCATGTTGAGAATTTGGAGTGTATTTTTACCCTTTTTAGAAGTGATAAAACTGAAGCAATTTCTTGAAATTTGCAGTGATAAACTGGTGAAATAAGCCAAACTACTAAGTCTCTTCTTTGCCCGCCAGTCACGACAGCTTTGGCAGGAAGCACGAGAGGCTCCCTCTGGTGGGTAACACCCAAAGATGTGGGTGCCTGAAGGGAGACGCTGAAATAGTCAAACCTGTCACTGTGCTGAAGGCTGCAAAGGGCAGACCTATGTGCAGGTTACGGTGACTTACAGAGACACAGGACAGCAGGGCCTGCTCCTCCTTGGCAGATTTAACAAGCCAGCTAAAAGCAGGCATGGCCGGCCAGCATGGCTAACGGGGAGAAGGGCAGCTGATGGAAACAAGTTGCATTGGCAGACTGGCTCAGCTTAAGTCAGGTCCTGGTGCCAGGCAAGACTTAAAATCATAAACTGTCAGTGAAGGTTACCATGGGAGGGGGAAAAAACTAGCTGGCCTTGACAATTTTTCCCCCAAAGGAAAAGAGGATCTAGAAATGTAGACAGGACTGTAAATTACTCCCCAGGAATTAGTTAGCCTGTTTTATCTTTCTGGTCAGGTTTTTTTCCCTCTTTTCCCTTTAATTAAAATACTGTTTATTGCATCATATCTGTGAGTGGGGAGAAGATTATCTCACTGAACATCGGAAAGTTTAATATATCTTTCCCAGGAGCGCTGGTGGGTGCTTGTGTCAGTG
Source organism: Fulmarus glacialis (assembly GCF_000690835.1). Classification (NCBI taxonomy): domain Eukaryota; kingdom Metazoa; phylum Chordata; class Aves; order Procellariiformes; family Procellariidae; genus Fulmarus; species Fulmarus glacialis. Next base: position 24,940 of record NW_009202121.1, read on the forward strand.
TATTTGTAATAGTTCCCTTGCATCCAACCCTGTCCTTGCTGCTGCCTATTACACCCAGGCAGAAGGTACAGTGCCCAAGGCTCCTACATATTTTTATAATTTAAAAATGCAAGCCTACATTATTATTCTGCTACAATAGCTCTGCCAAGATGTCGAAAAAATGTGAAAAACTTCATCTGCTACAAAAGACAGGAACAGCTTGAGATCAGCTGGGCACTAGAATTAGCAACATCTTGGAAATATTTAAGGAGCCTAGACACTGGGGCAGATGTCTTTTCAGAGACCCTACCATTGATAATGACTGGACAGACAAAACCATGGGGCAAGACGTCTTGGAGGACAGACACCAGAGCGGTGAACAGGACTTCCACCTCCCTGTTCCATGAGCTTGTTGATAGCCCTGACTCATTTATGGATGAATGAGACTCTAACATGCCCCACCACCTGTTCCCAGACACAGAGCATATTTTATGCTCCAGTGTCTGAATCAGTGTTAGATAGGTTCTTGAGTCCCATTACTGCTAAAAAAAAAAAAAAGAAAAAAAATCGTCAAGTTCAGAAGTCTAATCCTAATTACCACTTCACTCCCCCCCGCCATTGTTTGTTCTTTTTTTTTAAATAAAAAACATGGAGGAAAACAGAAGAAGGGGAAAGACAAATGCCCCCTCTAGAAGAATCATGTATTTTTCAAGTGGCCAGGGACACTGAAGGCAGGGATTCTTGTCCCTGAATTGAACTGAGCAATGGGAATACTCAAATCTATGTCTGTTAATGCATCAAATAAGTGACGGAGCCACCAGGCTGAGCTAAGAGGCATTAAAAAAGCCTCCCCTTCTTTCTCCCCACTACTAAGGAAAACTTTCATCAGAAACTTTCTGTCAAGAGGAAATAACTGCAGGGACCCATTTTCCAGCAGGTGTAACTGCCTCAGCCATTTCACTTAGAGCATGAAGGCCCACTTTGGCTACAGAGCCAGCTAGGAGAAAAGTTCAACCTCCCATTCCTAAGTATACAGAGCTGTACCATTTCACACCAGGTGAGGCTATAGCTTTGAGGCAGTCAATGTTTTGTAACACAAACTAATATCGTTTTAAGCCTTAAAAACTCTAATTGGAGCAACGCAGTTCTTTTTGCTGTGCTTGGCTGGGAGAGGAGTCATTTTGGTGCTGTCCCTCAGCGGGACATGCCAGCAGGGCCAGCACAGCCCACCAGGTCTCGCCTGTGCCTGCTGTCTGCTGGGGTGATGGCTTGCGATGGGCCTGTTTTGCTGACACTCCTGGTTTAAGTCTGACTTTCAGTGAAACCCTCAATACCATCAACTGCCAATTTCAAAATGCTGAATTTATACATTAGACAAGAACAAACCCCTGAGCAAACAAGACCTGAAGGAAGACAGTTGTCTGCAAACTGGGGAGACATCTTTCAAACGAAGCATCTACATCCTTGACACATCCAATATTCAAATAGCTGGGTGAGCAAGTTTAAACTTCGTTTGAAAACAGACTCCGTCAGCAGTTTGTTTGCTTACTTGCTTGGGTTTTTTACTTGCTTTTGGCCACTTCTCCCAGCATCCCTGCAACAGCACACACAGCAGCAAAGGCACTGAAGAAGCCTCCCTACCTTGCCCACCCGCCTGCCGGCCTGTTTTGCTTTTTCCACATATTCAACAAACAGCTGTCACCCCTGAGCTTTCACTGCCTGGTTATTTATTCAGCTGCCATCACTAAATAGCAGTGGGAGGCCAATGAGTGATTTTAGAAGATCCACAGCCTCAGAGAAGCCACCCTGATAGACAGGAGCTTGTTCACACAGCATCTGGCCTACGCAGCACTTGACTAAAATGGAGAAAAGGTTGCAACCAACAAAAATGAGACCTTTTCCTCCCAGAAATCCTCTGCAATCTCAGTCCTATCCTGCTTTCTACGCTGTCCCTGTAGTGTAAAAGGGACACATGTCCCACGCTGTGTAGCATTGAGCTGGGGTAAACCTGGTTCCACCCCAGGAGCAGATGCATGACCATGCTGTAGTTCCTGTGTGAAATACCTAAAACAGTTTGGAGAGAGTGGTGGAAAAAGTCAACTTACTTCTAATATTGTCTTCTTCGCTGGAGGTTAATTACATAGGAATCCATTCTACTGCAAATGTGGCTAGATTCATTTCAGTGAAGGGTTAAGAATTTTTTTTTTTTTTCTTTCTTACTTCAGATCAAGGCACCTTTTCAAGGCCTGTAATGTTTTGGTATGGAGCACCTATTCATACATCATAAGCAAAACTGAAAAATCCTTTCACTATGAGACAAAGGGTACCCGGGGCATAGCGACATTCTGGCCAGAGAAGAACTCTGACTGTAGGCGATTTCTCAAATTCCCAAGTACAACTTAGCTGTTCTGAACACCCCTGGAAATGCACAGAGGCTGTACTGCACAGTGCTGGTAGCCCAGCTCTTTATGATTCATGTAAAATTCATGATACTGAAACAGCTAAATAGGAAACAGAATAGGCAGCTCCTTAGCCCAACAGATTGTGTTTCTGCCCAGCCTCTACACAGACAAAAGCCCTGCAGCCTCTGAATTTCCCCCCAGGGGCTAAGGATAAGACTATGCCTCTCATCAAACCCCATGATCCCCATCTTTCCTATCAATTAAAATGTAAATGGGGAGACAAAATGAGTAACGTGAATTTCCATTCCCACTCTATCCTTGACTCAAAGTCCACTTCAGCGTTGACTGCAGGCACTCACGTCCATCAGCTGTACGGGCTTCCATGTGCACAAGGTCAGGTTCTTTATCCAAACCAGTCACCGACCTGGGGGAGAGAGAGAGAGAGAGAGGGAGAGAGACAAGGCAGCCAGTTAGATAAAAAGCTACAGTCGGACAGAGAGAGCGTGAAGGAAAGCAAACCAGTTCAAGTCTACCTCGTGACACCTGGCATGTAAGTCCCTACCTCCTACCAACTTGTGTCCTTTGTGTTTCTACACAGCCCACTCCCAGGGGCCATATACTAACCTTTAAGACGGACATCTTCCCAGGCGCTGGTGGGTGAACCTGCCTATCCCTTGTCTACAAGATCAAGACTACAATGATCGTTCCCGCGGCGGCAAAGCGAGCTGGTTCCAAGATCCAGTAAAACCAGAGCTCTGTTTTAATGCTGAAGGAAAGATGAGGGCACAGCAGCCTCATGTTTATAGACAGCAAATTAAAACGGGGTTTTACTTGGCTGAATAGTGACATGAGAGACTGAGTTTCCTGATCTGCCCCTCGTTTGCTGGGCAATCTTGCTATTGTTTAACTCAGTTTCCCCATCTTCATAAGAAAAACAATGATGCACATATGCATGGTGAAGTTCTGATAAAAAAAATGTGAGAAAGTATTCATTATTCACCCTATGGTCCCATGCCATGGTCCTTGATAATCATGAAACAAGGCACGATGAGTTTGTTTAACCTCTCTAGTTGAAACCCAAGTCAAATCTTCCTGTGCATTGTTATTTTATTCCCTAAAAATATTTTGCAAGGCACATTACAAAGATAGTTTTCCTCCTGGCAGAGGGAAAGTCAAGCCCAGAACAGAAATGTCATTATTAGTGTCCTAGGTGATAAGAATCACTGGGAGATGAACATTTAGTCCTAGCAATGGCTGGCAGGGGGAAAAAAAGAAAATCCATAGTTGTCCACGTGATTTATGGAGCTGCTTCTCCTGAGTTAACCAAAGGGTTAGATTAAAAAGGGACAACGACAAAAATCAGTTTCTAATTTGGTGGAAGCTGAATTTGATATAGTAGATTGTAAATAATAGATTCCCTCCGAGCCAGCCAACATTCACAATTCCCTAATATTCTGGAACGCTTTTATCACAATCTTTTGCTGCTTTCATCCTTGGGGCATCAACAGCTAAAACATTTAAAAAAAAAAAAAAAAAAAGAAGAAGAAAAAAAGAACAAACAAAACACAGATGTTCTGATACATTTTTGTGGATCTCGCAAAAAAACATAGCAATTGAAGCAATGACAAACATACAAATGTGCCGGAGTTCAGCTAAGATCAGCCAGTGCTGCAAATGCCAAAACAACTACATTATGACCCACTGTGTAGGTAACTGAAACTGGCACTGCTTGTTAACTAGAGCACCGCATCAATAGCGAGTCCATTCACAACACATTGTGAATTGTGGCCAAAAAAAGCCAACACAACAAAACAAAGCTGCACAGGCAGAGCTTTCATCATTCTACTCCTAGTGAGAAATAGTCTGCTCCTTAATCGCTACCATCAGTTGCAGGGTGATCCCACAAGGAAGAAAGCGCTGTTTGTTATCGGTAAGGATGCCAGAATGGGCCTGAGTCCCTGTGACCAGGTAATTATCAGGGTCAAATCTTCCGAATATCTGGACACAGTTAACAGTGACGTAGGACAAATAGAAATTCCTTAAACTGTCAGTGAAAAACATTATGGTGTGCAGCAATGTTATTTCCCAATATATAGAAAGAGCACACATCTTTCTAGTCCACAGCAGAAGTTTTCTGCCTTTTTCCCATAAGTAGCCCTAAATGCTATAATTTCAGCTGTTCAGCAATCATGACCCTCGCCTATGACATGCCAATAGGGACAGAGGTATGTGCTTACCAACATATCTATCCATCACAACTTTATCAAAAGGAGTGGTAATTTCAGCACTTTTAGTTCAGACCGGGAACACATTAGGGACCTGCCCCACGGCCCTTCCCAACAGGCTTCCTACTTAAATCCAGCCTTCACCCTGGAGGCTGCACTCGCCAGGCTTCCTTCTGGAAGCCAGACACCAGCCTTTCACCCAGAGCTGTTTTCTGTGTCCAGACACGACAATGCCAGGCTGCCTCACCTGCTCCCCACGACACCTCCTGGGTCCCTCCCCTCCAGATGGAGGGGGCACTGTGCCCCCCCGCAGCAACGGGGCAAACCTACTCCTGGCCCAGGTAATAAGAAACATCAGTATAAGGCTTGCCACAACAATATCCATTTTAAGAGGGACTGTAATTCGAAAAACCTAAGCATTTCCAAACAAAATCCAAAATACTCACTATGTGTTTGCATACACAAGCTCTGTGGATCGACTCCACTTATAATGCCTATTACGTGAGCACCAGGGATGACAGGAGCCTCCTGAAACATGTCATTCTGCTTGAATTTCCTTCCCAGTATCATCTACTTGCTTCCTTAATTAGTTTTGATAAGCCTGATGGTTCTTTTCAGAACAACTACTACGATGAAAAAAGGACCAGCATACAGCACCGCCTAGTACTCGTCTGCTCACCGAATACCATACTTCAAGTGGAAAAGCTCACAACGCAATCTCCTGCAACCCAAAAGAAAGACAAGCTCCTGTTATCTGCAGGCAGATAACAAGCCTGTAAAGTAATGCATCGGTCATCCTTCCTTCTCCCAAGCCAAGTCGCTCTGTTATATCAAAGACTCTGATTGCAAAACAAATCCCCAATCAATGCTGTTTCTTCATGCCTCAACTCACGTCTGTTCCCACTGGCAAAGAACACAGCTTTGCTTTGCTGTGCTCTGACTCCTAAATATGGGTATTTTCAGTAAATGGTCTCTCATCATTTGTCTTGAGAAGCTTTACATGAAGAATGCAAAAAAGTTAGGCAGTGGAAAGAGCAAGATGTGAATGCAGGTCCGGGAGCACAGCTGCAACAATGCACACACGACTGTAAAGCTATTCCTTTACCCCATGCAGTAATTTCTCCGGTCTTGAGAACTCACTACAACAACCTCTCAGGTCTGGCAATACAAGAGCAGCCACAAAACAAGAAGAGACACCTTCACAGCCTTATATTTTCTCATACGTTATCTCTCTGAAGAACATTTGGAGGATGCACTGCTCAAAACTATTTGAGCAACTAAAGTATGATGAGGAGAGGTGTCAGCATCCCCTGACTTACCATTTCCTTTGCATGTTTTCTAAAGCGAAGTGGAGTCCACAGAGTGGGGCGGCTGGGAAGGGATTTCATGGCTCTCTGGCTGACAAACAGCTCTATTTCAGAGGCTTACAAAGGCAAGAGTATTTAACAACACTCAGAAGCCTAAGCTCAGCTTGAAAACAGTTTTCCTGCCACATGGTCACACCTCAGGCTCCATGCACAGCTCAGCTCTGTGTTTTGTATGTGCACAAACTCCAGACAGCAAAAACTAAACCAAGATCCACAAAATGCACCCGTGCGTGCTGCTGCCTTGGATGGCCGTGGGGAGGAAAAAGGGCACTCTCACTGTGAGAAACCATGCTAAATCAACATCCTCCACCATCCGTATTCATTTATCATCACTCGGATTAGAAAATGCTGAGAGGATGCAGGCAGAAGTGACACGAAAAGTCATTTTTTTCCAACCTGCTGACACGTTCCCTGACTGCTGCAAAAGCAGTAGAGCCTGCAGCAGTATTGCAGCTGGTGCAGGATCATTGGACAATTAGGAATTCAAACTACCTCTGAATCCCGTTAGGAAGGAAGCAATGGTTACTTTTTCTCTATCTTCTGCTGCTGCTTTTCTTTTTTGTTCTCATAGTAGCTCTTGGTTTTCACAAGATCTGAAAAGAAGGGAGGAAAGAAGAGGATTGTGTGTCCTTGAAAGCTGAAGGATGGATAGGACCCTGGCAAGATCCTTATCTCTATCTTGAGGGAAGATCGTTGTGCATGGATGCACATTTATTAGGCCACTCTGCTGATATTTCATCTCTGACCAGGAGGGAGAGCAAGCAAGAAGGGCAAGGAAAACACAATATTCTGCATTGTAAGTAGCTATTCCTGAAATGTCTCTATATAAGACAGTATATAATTCAAAATGAAACATGCTAGCATATGCAAAGAAAGGAAAAAAGGAATACACAGACTCTCCAGGTTACCTGCCTGCTGCACACCTCAGCTTATTGTTTCTACCAACTCTACTGTCTTTCCATGGAATAAACCATTTTTGCATGTTTTTCTACCCATTTTCCAGACATCAGGCATTTTAAAATGAAAGACAGCATTGAGATTTAGCTACTCTGGCATCTTAGATCAAGAATGCTGAGCAATTCAGATGGCCTGCTGTTGATCCTTGCTCCCTAAACCATCAATAGAGAATAGGAGATGCTCTATTCCTCCATCTCCTAGACTCATCAGCTTGTGGGTGGGGGTGGGTATCACTGGACATCAGCAACATGGGTGTCGAGGATTTACAACAAGGTAAAAAATCAGGTCAAACTTGGTCTGGAATCTGCTGGGTTGAGATTTTTGCCAGGGTTTCTGACCAGTCGAGATGGCATTCAGCAGCTCTGGCTTTGCAAAACAAAATCAAGACTTTTGCAACGGATTGAGGCTTTCCCAAGATGCCAACTTTGAAACTCATTTTTGCAGGTTGGGATGTCAAACTGAAGGCAATTGTCACTGCTCATGTAAAGAAACGGAGGAAACAGATGGAGACTACTTAGCAGGATGTTGTGCAGTAGATAAGGGCTAGAAATGGGAAAGAACAAGGCACATATATTGTGCAATAATATGTAAAGGGGGAAAAACACATCCTCTTGCTGCAGGCAACTGCAGTCAAATTAGTGGATGTTGCCAACTAGTCTGCTGCAATTTTGATTGTATCCTGCCCCAGAAGTGAGTAAACACTTCTGTGTGGTACCCGGCAAGCAGCATATGGGAATAACTCATTCAAGCAACAAAAAGGCCATGTCTATATGGGCGGACGGGAGCAGAAACTGATCCGTACTATTCCTGCTCAACTGATCTGGATCTTTTCACATAGCGCTGTTGCTAAATTATACATACCTTTCCAACATTGGCCAACAGCCAAAAGGCTACCTTCTCCATCTGATATGGCATCTCATTTGCCTGGGTATCAATAACTGCAGTTACCTTCAGATGGTCAAGGGGATTCTGTGTTTTCATTTGTTATTTACTGCAGTCAAGTCTAAAACTAGATCCATCAGCAATTAACTCTGCACTCGTAACAGCCAATGTGCACACGAGCTGCATATACCCCAGGCCGAGAACACGCCATAAACTATCCTAGTTAAGAACAGATACAAATGTTGAACTGTTGGGGGAAAGAATGTATTTATTAAACACATAAATACAGTACCATTCTCTGTGGCTGTAAAGGGGGAGGCGTTGCTGGACGGGGTAGGATGTGATGAGGATGTGAAGAGTTGTGGACAAAACCTCCTTGCACAGCATATTTCAAATGAAGCTTGGAGAAAAAGCTGGGCAGGAAGATACTGTAAGAAAATGTCTTAGCCGGGTCCCTGGAGCTTTCTACGTCTTTTTCCAGTGTTAATTTCCGTGATGCTACAAATCTGGACATTGGCAGAAGTAATTGTTTTGAGACTTAGCTTGCAAGATAAGGCAAAAAAACTGCCAAGTGTTTATTCTCAACTAATTTCTTTTCAGGAGACCCAATCCTTTTTAAAAAGGTCCCAATGAACAAGAAGGTGTTCTGCTTGGTATCTCAATGGAAACAAAACTTAAGGTGTTCACAGCCTCTGCATGTGTTTCCATATGTGCATACATGCATCTGCCTACCTGCATCTCATCCCCACTACCTGCTGAATGTCTAAATGAATTACCTGTAACTGAGTGGATTTCAGGTCCCAGAACTACAAAGTTGCTACACACAGTTGTTTCATGGATACAGCAGGCCAGGAAGAGGAAAGAGGTCCAAATCAATCCTTTCCTTGAAGGAAAAGCTGACATTTAGATTCAACCATGTCACCAATCACTAGAGAATCCACACAAGATAGTAGGCTCTACTGCACACAGAAACCTTTTTTCCTCTTCCCAGTACCTAAAAGAAGGTGACTCTTTATATCACAGAAATTAATTGCAGTGGGAAAGAAATGCCACTGAACTTGAGAATACCTTTAAAGGGTATTTAGCAACAGAACAAAGCTGCTGCTGATTCACGCTTTTTTCTTCTCCCTGTATGCTAATACCAAAAACTAAGGAAGTACAAATAATTCTGTGTCTAGTTCTCATCCAGTTAATAGGTCTTAGTCCTTTAAAGTCCTCTGGCATTTCTTCCCCAATCTATACTATAAACCCCAATAAACACAACCAAATTTTTGTGAAATAAACTCAAACAATTGTGTGGGTAGAAGGGTGAAGATCCTTAATTACAACCCTGCCAAGGTTTGAAAAGGCCAGCAGCACAGGCAGGGCATGTGCTGGAGGTGGCATCTTAATTTCCCAGCCTGAAATAACTTCTCATGGGGACTGAGACTCATGCAGGGAGCAGATCTGTCAGCTACGTCAAGCCAGCACTCATAGCGGGTGTGCTCCCAGGTGCAGTCACAGTCCTGCTGCTTACTTATGAACTAAATAAGCTACTCCCATGCAGCTTGCTGCTCTCCTGACTCATTAGGGTATAGCCGATCCAGGATATATAAAAGGAGCCCTGGGGGCTTATCCTAGTTGAATAAGAAGCCTTTTTTTGCCAAGTCCTAACAGCACCAGCTTCGGGATATGGTGGAAGTAATGAAGCATCAGCTCATCAATGTTACTGTCTTGAAGACATCTCAAAGCTTCAGTGCACGGTATACCATCAGCTCTCTGTCCCACGTGCATCCAGCCCAGACAGCAATGCTTTGAGGAAGGCACTTCTAGAGAGGAGACAGGGGATTTACCTGGGATTAGAGGTCTGCAAACTTAATAGTGGACACGTTTGAAACAGAAGGATTTGATTCCATTTCGCCTTCTGAAGGAAGAGGCATTTTTTGCAGGACACACTTCTATTTTATTTTATTTTAATATTCTAAATTTCTATTCCTTTGTGGAAACAAGAATAAAAAAGTGGTTTTGGAAATACTAAATGATGACATATTTTTAGCTTTGTCTCCCTTCTCATCCTTTTCTTCTCCCACCATCCCTCTTTTTTTGGAATAGGAAAGGAAAAAAAAGAAAAATAGGAGAAGTGGAAACCCAAAATGCAGAAATTATTGTGTACAAAAGTCATTTTGGTGATCAAAATGTAAGCCAAATTATTGGGAGGGTTAGGGGGAGAATCCATTCCAGAGGAATAGTTCATTCTACTTAACCAAAAATCTTTGTTTCCCAATGGAAAAATTAGGAGCAGGACAGTTTGCGGGGGGTGGGGGGTGGCTGGGTGGCTGGGGGTGGTATGGTGTGTATGTGTTTTTCAGCTTTTTGGAAAAAATAAATAAATCGGGGAAATGACATTTTCCAGCCAGCTGTGCTTTGTGCAGATCTGTGAACCTCAAGCACAGAGTTTTTGTTTCTCTTCCAAGACTGATCACTGACATACTGAGTGACTTTCATCTCTTTCC
>NW_009202121.1:35274-55593 GCF_000690835.1 Fulmarus glacialis
TTCCCTGCATTTGGTTTAAAATTAGTTTAGTGCCTACCATATCATGAAGCCCAGTTAATTAATGTTTGCCCAATGCTTGGCTACACTCCTTTGAAAGTCATGTCGATGGGGAATTGCTATAGATTATTGCTCTGGTTTTTCAGGAAACATGAATCAGCCCTGTTTCTGACCGCTTATAGAAAAGCAAAGTACATGCTTAAAGACACCATCAGCTCAGCCCATCAGTCCTGCAGCCAAGGACTTCACTGGAGTTACTGTTTCCCTCCCTGGAAGGGAATGTTTAGGAGACTCATAACATTCCTTTGAGTTTGGCTTCTAGAAAAGTATCTTAAACATGACCTGTTCAAGTAATGTTTTACACCAAAATAAGGATTCTCAGTTCACTGTGTGTTTAATTGCCCTCATTTGTACGAACATTTTCTGACTGAAATTATGACATGCCTGAAACGCTAAGGCTCAGTGATTCAGCTATTAACAGAGTCCTAGGCAGAATATAGCGCCTCTGAAAAGCTTCAGAGTGAGAGCATCATTCAATAAATGAATGCAGCAGTAGATGAATAAAAATAAAACTTAAATTGTCCAAAGAGGGGATGCCAGTATGAAACTTGGCACAGGCAAAATGTAGAGGATATGCTGAGAAGCCCCATACACCTGTGGCCATTGTGCATTGCATTAAATAAGGAAGGATGAGTCTCCACAGTCCCTGTTGTAGATATTGTGAAGAATTGCCCTGGGATAACATCTAACATTCTGGAAATAAATCTGTGGTTCAGTTCATGCATTTTGGAGAAAGGCAATGTGAAAAACTAGATTTCTGTCACAAACCTTTTGTGACAGTTGTTTCTCTTCATTTCAGATGCTAACCTGAAGAGAACAAATGGCTTATTTCATTCTTTGACTTCTAACAATCAGCCAGGAAAGGAAGAGAGAGAGAGGAAAGAAGAAGAAGGGGAAGGGGGAGAAAGACAGAGGAGAATAAACTACGCTGTTCTGGACCAGCAAGTGTAAAGGCATCAACGTGTCTCCTTGCCCAAAAAAAAAAATCACACTCAATTAGCCACTGAGAGCGAGCTTCTCATTTGTCTCAACATCCACAAGAGGAAAAGATGAAGAAGCAGGAAACAAAAAGGATTCTGGCAGCAGACAGATATGCAAAGACAGGCTCTGTCTGTAGAAACAGCAATTCTGCATGTCTATGATGGGTAAAACCAATGGTGACAGGAGGTCTGTAGATCACCATGTGTCTCATGGTAAGACAGGTTTGCATTCAAAACAGAAGCATCCACACAGACAGAATGGAGAGATGAATCAAATGGCCACAGCCACTTGCAGGTCTCTCCATCCATGGATGAGTGACACTGTAGCAGGAGTGACCAGAGAAACCACAGAGCTTTTGTGGGTTCCTTTGCTTCAAGTTAGATGGATGCACCAACAATAAGGAGACAAGGCTGCCCAGGGGGACTGAGCACTCCCAGCTCTTCACAACGGCAGAGTCCCAAAGCATCAGCATCCCCATCCCCAAAGCATTACCCTTTTCAAGTAAGAAAGCTTAGGGCAGAATGCTGCAATGGCAGTTTGTGCTACCTGCATGTCAAGACGTGAAGATGTATGGTCAAGCTGTAGGTAAATCAAGAGCTTCTCTTTGTTGGGTTCTTAATCTGTTGTTATAGATGAGCAATAAAAGGAAAGAAATGTACAAGGCCAAATGAAAAGTAATACTCTGCTGTTTTCTAGCCTCGAGGCAAATTCCAAAGTGTCAATGCACTGTTCAAATCTAATGATTTGTAGAAAGAAAATAAAGAATTCTAGAGAAACTACAGCAGATCCAGAAATGGCTTTAGGGAATCACTATTACAGATTGCCCCTAAAATCAATATTATAATGGAACATGTCTCCTTCCCTCAAAGATTTTCAATCAAAACCTGAAAACCAAAAATATTGTGAGCAAACCCTAAGAATCTTTCTGCTTCCTTTGGCCAAAAACCTGGCATGGTTTTTGGTTTGTTTTTCTTTATTTTCCTGATTCTCCTACGGGAGAAAACCCAGATCTACAGCAATGAGCTCTGAAGTCTACAGGTATTATTTATTATTTCCTCAGTCCTTGCTGGCAGTCACAGGTCAGTATGTTTCTCTCTCTTAAACTCAGCTGCAGAACTTCTGATACGTCATTAAACATGGAAATGTGTCTACATCCCATTTTCATTGCCTTCTGCCCAATGGAGGACAATTATCTGTGAGATAATTACAGAGCTATGATAACCACTGCTATCTCCTATTCCAATTAGCTCACTACAAATATGCAAGTAAAACAGCCTCACTCACTAGCTTCTCATCCTTGTTCTGTATATGATCAGCAAGAGACAAGTTACTGAATCAACGTTATTTAAAAGAACCTGTAGTGCAGCTAATAAGACACTCCTTCCCGCTCTTACGTTCTGATGTAGCTTCATGCTCACTGTGCTTAACAATAGCAGAATTAAACTCATCTCATTCTACAGAGGAGGCTCAGGGGAATGTCAGGGAACGAAAGGATGGGAGTTTCAATTTCTTCTCTTGCCGAGAATGAATTCTGCCTCATATAACTGCTGATGAATTGTCGTTTTAAGAGAGTTTGTTAATTTCCAACAGGCAGAAGGCATAAAGAGGGACCTCCTTATCTTTAATGGATGCTATTGAGCGACACAAATGGCTCACTTTTAAATGAATGCAGAAACATCTTGTCTGTTTTGCCATGATAAGACTCTTCTTTCTGCACAGCATGGGTTCAGCTCCTTCTGTTAAATAAAACAACTGTTTTTGTTCAACTTAATGGCAGGCAAACTTCCAAAGGTTCAGAGGCTGAAGTCAGTTCAGGGAAATGAACTGGAATTTATCTGGGTCCTTCCTGATTCTTCTTGAGAAAATCTACCTGAAGAGCTTTGAGGTATGACTGAAAATCCAGTTTCAAGCAAAAATGGTCCCTGATAGTATTGCTGTACTTACTAAGGATAAATTCTCCATCAGATTGCAACTTCCTCCAATGCAAGAATGCTTCTAGCCCCAGTTGCTGTAAAGAAACAAGAGCTGTAAGAACCCACACAAAGGTGCATCTCTGGAAATTAAAGTGGGTCATCTGGGATGAGGTCTGGGGCAGCAGGGAGGCTGGGTCCAGGAAAGCTGCTCATCTCCCTGATGTCAGCAGGTGTTTTGCCATTGAATGGAATGGCTGGAAAATTACGTCCCCAATCAGAGTATGTGAAAAGGTCATTCCTCAACTTCTCAGAACAGTGGTGACTTTTAAAACAACTCCCAAAGATTTCCCTGCAAGTCATCTAAAAGCAAGAGGGGTTCTCTCCCACAATGAAAATTCGCCCATTTGCCCAGAAGCAGAGATTAGTGTGGTACAGAACAAAACCCAAAACCTAAGCCAAATCCCACACAAAAAAAGTGGGAGAATATTCCTTGCTAGCCAGAGAGTACAAAATACGATACTACCATCAGCCCGGCAGCCTAGCTTTTGATTAGCTTTGCCAAGCTATGACAGTATGGGAGATCCCCATATGCCTCAGGGAGATGCATTATTCAATATATTAATTAGAGTGCTGGCTTTCATCACTGCTTCCTACAAAGTATCACAAAGAATTACTCTGGGACTATTACTGACAGGCTGAAATTAATTTGTGTTTGAGTTCACGTGCATCAGGGAGAGACAGAATGAAGTCAGCCCAGGCAGGCTGCATGAGTCTGCAGTACAGCATTTAAGCTTCCAACACTGGCCTGTGAAACACAGCGGTGAATTTTGGACATCTTATCCCTGTTTCATGAGAAGGAAACAAATCCTTCCACCATGCACTGCCCAGACAGACTTGGCATTGGGATCAATCTTAACTGGAAGAAATATTCAACAAATTCCTCCTTAGATCTTTCTTACTAGCGGTTTATTTGGTTTTCTCCAGTCTCAGACACTTAGTCACAAAAGAGTGGAGGGGATTACAAAGAGATCCAAGATTAGCAATAAGAGAAGAGACTGGCCCCTGGGACATAAAGAAACCTGATAGATGAGAGATCAAAGCAAAAGGCTTTTTTTGATGGCTGAAAGCCCTAACTGCAGTACAATATGTGACATTTAGTGGTAAGCATTAAATTTAAAACCAATGAACAGAAATACTTCAGCCCTTACTTTTTCAATCTTTAGGAAAAAAAAAAAAAAAAAAAATCACTGCCAGCCACAGTACATTAAAGTCATAAATATGACTAACATCACAAATTGTACTAAAATCACAACAAATCACAAACTCTAAAAGCCAGATAATATTTATGTAAGGACATCCACAGTTACATTAGTGGAGAAGGGGTAATCCCTCCTTCTGCAAGATATGCTGTGTTTCTCAAGCAGAAGGAGGTTAGAAAGAAAAGTTTCTCAAAGGCAACTTATTCCAAAATTGCCCTCCCAGAAGGTATTATACCACCCTTTGAAAGAACTCATTCTAGCTGTGATAGCAGCCAGAATTTCAGAGGTGGTATATGAATTGTAAGTTCGCTATCATGTGGCTCTTCTCTCGTGGTTCATTTCTTATGTGGTTCATGGGTTTTAAAGGAGAATTTAAAGTATTTTAAATTATTTTCCTTCATGATCACACACAAACCTTGTAGCCAGTATGCTTTTCATTTTCCTTGCTAAAACAACTTTGAGCCCAACAAGTCTGATGGAGCTTATGCACAGGGAGCACGGCATCCACAGGACTTTTACAAAGTCAAACACTTATTTTCCTAGGAAAGCAGGCAGTACGGAGAGGAGCACCACACAACAGCAAAGTCAGGAAATGGACATCCTTTAGGAGTTCTTCCAATGCATCAGCTACTATCTAGAGCTTAAATTCACAGTACAAGAGACTAGTGGTATCAAATTTTCTTTGTAAGATGAAGCCATTAGTCAGCATAAAGTGTAAATATAACCCAGAAACCCAAATGTCTTTGCTTTTAGTCCCAGATAAACTAGAAAATATTCCATAATACTCCTCCAGTAGTGTACTAGGGTTTTTTTCCACCTTCTACAAAGATGCTTTCTGAGATCCAACTATTTGTGTCAATCTCTTACAAATTAGTTTTAAAAAAATGTGGACTGTTCTCAAAAACGGGAATGGTAATCTGAAAATTATACTAACTGTAGGCACAAACAGAACAGGTGGAGTCTATGCAGCCTCTATAAAACTGTCCTGCAGGGTTTCCCAGCGACAGAAAGTGAAGGATTTTCCTTTTCTTAGGGTCATTTAGGATTTTATACTCTTAGATATCCATAAAATCTATCACGACATCCCTGGAAGAACACTTAGCAACCTATAGTTGAAAAACAGGATAGGATTAAGTTTAAGAAAAAATACGCTCAAGGATAAAAGCAAAAAGTAAAACTTACAAAGGTTTCTCAAACTTTGTTGATCACTCTTGTAAGCTACTGATCACAGTTATGAAGAAGTACGTTATAAGCATACCAAACATCTAACTTAGACATAAGGGACCAGTATCTGCTCTGCATCATAAAAGATCAAGATGGGAATAGGAATCAGGATCCCTCTATGTTGGTTTTATCTAGACACTTTGTTTCAGACTGGACTCATTTTAAAAGCTCATATATTGCAAAATGAGATTTTACTCAAATTTTAAAATCACTTTTAAAAACAGCAAAAAATTTCAACGATTTCAGGATGTTCTTTAGTTTAATTTTTTGAGAGAAACATTTTGATAATGTTGACATGAATTCTAAAATCTCTTTATTGACTTGAAACTTTTTCAACAAAAATAAACACTGTTTCAGCCAACAAATATTATCCAACTCTATATCCAGGTTCCATTTCTACCTCTGCCACTGAGTTACTGTGTAATCACTGGCTTGTCACAAACACGACCTAATGTTTGGAAACGTTAAATATCTATAGTGCCAACTGCACTAATTGCAGGCACACAAAATGAAAAGAAAATCCCTAACCTCACAGTTCTCCCACTTGCCCATCTTTTAAGTAAAAAAGAAAATAAAATTGGTCTTATTATCACCATGGTGTTGTGATCTTTAATTAACTAATGTGACCTTGCAAGGAAATCTTTCAATATACGCCAAGACCTTTTAAGAAGGTCTCATCTCTCCTGAACTCTTATTACAGAGCTTAAGGCTAGAGTTTGAAAATTTTGTCCTCAGCCTAGTACAGTTCATGGTCATGGCAGCTTGAGTAACACATTCCAGATTTATGTTAGCATTACCCTCTGGGAGAAAAACCTTTCCCAGGTGTTCTCACCCACAGGGCATGGGAAGCAAGTCCCTTAACACAGGCAAATGAGCCATTAGCCCACAGGAGCCTCCAGTAATAGGTCCCTGTTCAGTTCTTCATGTGCAGTCTACATGAATAGCCACTGCGTGTATGCCTCGATGATGCTATACTTGGTATTATCCACGGCTGCCAAACTGGCATTATTCCTTTTATCCACAGCTCCATGTATGGTATGGTTTTAATTCTGAAAAACTTTAATGCAGGATTACTTAATAGTCAATTTGACATTTACAAGACTATGTTTTCTTAACACTAAACTTGGCTGTAAAAAATCAGGCGATGTTTCCCCAGCACTGCGCAATGATACCATCTGGTAGTTAATGATTAGTGGGATTTACAGGAGAGACAGGCACATATTTGACTAACCATTTCATTGCTGGCAAACTAGTCAAGTAAAGGTAACCTTAGCTGTATCCAAAGGTCACTTCTGGAACTGCTGCTAAAACAGTCTGTGAGGACCCAAACTGGCACTGGGATTAGGAAATATCAGTGCTGTCACAAAGATGAGGAAATAAAAACAGACACAAACTTCTGCCCAACTGCAGATCCAAACCCAGATCATAACCTTTTGAAACATTGAGGTAAATCTCTTATCTTCTGGTACATTACTCTCAGATATCCAAACCAGCCTCCACTATAGTCTTCATGAAATTCAAGCTGTAAATCAATAGAAATACACTAGCTAAATTTTATCACTGTTCCTATCCAAAATCATGACAAAAAGGAGTGAAAATCTTACCCTCAAGACACAAAATTTGCTGGCTCATGCCTCAAACAACTGTGACAGAAAAGCTGTAATTCCAAAGCATAGCCTAAGTGGATGCACAGCCTCTTCCCTTCTCCCAGTGAAAGCATAGCCTGTTCCCTTCTCCCGATTTTTCATCCTTGGAGTTCAAAACGATTGTGGCTGGCATTCATGGATGCCAAAACAACCAGAAATCTGGTTGGTTATCACAGAAAAAGAAAAAATAAAATTCTGGGGAGTCTCAGAAAGGGAATCAGCAGTGTATTTGAGAACTGCTTGTTACACCACATTTTTCCTATTTGCGGATACAAACATTGCTCCTTGAAGCCAGGCTAGTGCACGTCCTATTTTCCTCAACCTGCTGTCTCTCCCCTCCTGCCTCGTTGCTGTTTTCTGCCCAGCTTTCATCACTAGTGTGTATTTCAGTATCTTTTACTGACTAGGCTCACCCTGGGCACTGACTTCAATGCTCCAAATATCCCCGTAGCCTTCAGAAATGCTGTGCAGATTTCTCCCTTTCTTCCACACAAATGGGTTTTCCCCACTGTTCCCACTCCCAGGCTTTGACAGAATCACCCAAAGTCCCAGAGAGCATGTTTAAAAAAAATAAATGAGAGAAGGGTAAATGTCTAGATGTACAAGACAAAAAAAAAGGAAACTGGTCCCACATCCACCGCTTCATATTCCCCAGTGATGATGGGAGGCAGGAAACGTGAACGAGTAGCAGCCTGGGGAGACCCTAAGAAATGGGGTGGGTGTTCCAAGGAGTATAGCTCTGTCCTCTGCACAGGATGGCAATCCCTGTGTTTGCTCAGCAAACATGGGCAGGGCCTCTGAAGACTGATGGACAGGGGATGATATTCACAGCCATTTCGCTGATTAGCCAGAAAACATAGGTCACCTTGTGGAACTCCACATTTTAAAGAATTAAGCCATAAGATTATGAAAGGACTTCATATGCCACTAACGCATCTTTTAACTTTCTATTGCCCTTCAGTGCTCTTAATCCACTGCTGTAGCACCTAATATCACAATATTTGAGTACTTCACCCAGTATACCCAACGAGGAAAAGAAATGCTCTCCTATCCCAGTCTTACCTAGAGGGTAATAAGGCAAAGTCAGCTTGAGTCACCTAAGATGACATGGAAAACTGTGATCCAGCAAAGTGCTGAACAAGACTTGGTGAATGTTCCGTTAACCAATCTGGCCTGCCCACCTGCTTAGTCCTGTTGTCCCACCACAGGAAAAGGCAGAGGCAGTAAAGCAACTTAAGGACAATCAAGTACTTTGAGTTCTTATCTGAACAGAGACAGTATTTAGTCAGCACAGAACACACCATGTGTATTACAGAAGAGGAAACTTTCCCAACTTTCCCATATTTCTACAGTACAAAATATGGACCATATTTTTTATATCCCTCCACATGACAGCACAGGTGTCTAAGTTACAGTGAGAGAAAATAAACAGGGCCCAGAGGGAGCTGCAAAAAAGCGTTTTAAAAGAAAAGAACATTGAGTAGGTCTTTAAGAAACTTTGCACCCATGCTGGTTCCAGTTATCTTGAGTAATTTCAGTGTGATGAGTGATCTGGGAATTTCTGTATCACATTAGCGTAAGTGCCTATTTCCAGCCTTACAGGATCCTAAGTTATTAAAATCTCTGAGGCCAAGGCACGTGGGAGCCAAATTTGGATGCCTGTACTCACATCAGGAAACACATTCTGTTCAAGCTCTGCCACTGCCATCAGTGGGTGTAGCTAACAAATGAATCACTACTACAGAAGTAGAGATCTCAAATCCTACGAGTGGCCCAGAGATGAATCTCAGCTCATGCACAAACTTTGAGCTGGCTGCAGGAACTGATGAGAGATGTCCCACAAACTGCAGGACATGTGACAGCCATATGGGATGAGTACACAAAACTACAACCCAGTGATTAGCACCAACGTCTGGGACTAAGAAAAGAAGTTGAAGGCAAGAGCCAGGATACAAAGCCACAGATCAGGATTGGAGCTCAGGACTTTGTTTTTGACCGGTGCGGAGCCATCACAGATGCTGCCTGCCAGAGCTACAGCAAAATGCACAGAGTGACTTGTGTGTCCATGACTAACAGAGGTGTCTTGCTTACTGTTCTGAGTGAAAATTCACATCCCAACCTCATGAGTTCTGATGTAATCGTAATTTTCTCCTGGCCTTAAAGTCTCTATATGTGAGCTCTCTCAGGGAAGGTATAATTATTTGGAAAGGTCTCAGGGAGAAAAATAAGACCTCTCCCTGTCAGGCTGACTGATCCCATGAACCAGGTGAAGATTATAGTCTTCACAAGCCCACTCACAGCAGCGTGAGAGATAAAGTCATGCTTTGAAGGCAAAAACATTCGACAAAGGCTGCCCAGATAAAGCCAGCCGCATTCAAATCAGATGTAGACTGTCCCATTTGATGAAGGATGCTTACCTGAGCCCCTACTAATTAACAACGCAGACCAGCACAAACGAGCAGCTTACCTCTGATTTTGGCACCTCCATATCATTATTATTTCACCTTTCTGGAAGTTTCGATTAAGAGGTTTGATAATGTGGTATTTGATAGGCTGATGAACTCCACAGAGCAGTGGCTCATCTCTTTCTGAAACTTATAGCTATACCCACTTTCTCCCTCTTTCATAGCCTAATAAAAAGAAATCACCAAATTCCTGAGGCTAAAGTGTTCTTGCATTTCTTTTTCTGTACACATAGTAGAAGCCAGAGCTTGTAAACCATCACAGTTTGCAGCTTTAAAAAGAAAGAAAGGAAAAAAGAAAGAAATCGGACAGCTAAGGGGAGTTATTATGTTCCAAAATTTCAACATCTCTGACCCCTGGCACTATGAATTGGTTCAAATCTCTCTCACTCTGGGAAAACCCTAATTCACTCTTTTGGAAAGTTTATTGTCAATGGAATTCTACTGTTTCTGAGTGGAATAAAGATTTTTAAGTCTATGCCATATGAGTTTTAACTATAGAAGATTCTATATTTTCTAAGAGAAAGAGACACTTGAAACAGAGGCTTTATATAATGCAGTGTTTAAAAGCAGCTTTCAAACTATGCAGCCAAAAGGCTGGATAAAAAATTAGGTAGATTGTGGAAAACAATATACAGGTTTGGGTATCAAATGGACAGAGACAAACAGGCAATTTCCATTAACCATTATTATATGAAAGTAGAAAAAACCCACAACAACACAGCCTCTCCTTTAGAAAAACATTCTGCTTTGTTCCCAAGTCAGCTCAGCCCTTGCACTTGATCCTCCAAGAAAGCCTCTCCCCTAAGCTCAGCTGTGCTATTTGAAGGGTAGGGTACAATTATCCCATAAGACCAGCTATTCTACTCCACAGAAGGATACACCTGGAGAGGATCTACACTCGCTTTTGTCATATGCACCTAGCATGAATACTGAAATCAAAGGATTTTGGGTAGTTAAGTCAATCAACCACCTGCCACCACAACCAGGAGAACATAACCACCTTTCCTTCACTATGGAAATGTGAGACGGTGACATGGTTAGACAAGGTTCTAGACCTTTGACACATTTTGCAGGTCTATGTGACTTAGGAGCTTTACAACTTCCTTTCCTAGATGTTCAAAAACCTTCTTACGTTGTCCAAAATCCACAGGCACACTGGGGGAAATCTCCAGACTTGGTGCCAGAAAGTCATGTTTTAAATGCGGGAGAGATTTGCAGAAGGACCTGGACAATTTGAAAATCCCATGAGGTGTCTATATCCACTGCAAGGTGTGCAAATACTGCAAATCCAATCCACAGATATTTTGGGCCTGGATTCCAGGTACTTTTAATGACACGCAAGAATTTATATGAGAATTTGACTCTAAGATATATACATCATGCTTTGCAATTGGGAGCCAATTCTTAAGTCATCCAAGTTCTTTTTTATTTTTAACCATTGTAAATAAGAGCCTCTGGTTCCTTAATATTATGATCTTTTTTGGCCTTAAGGACCAGGCACTTCTTCAACTATTCACAGATTCTGTAAATCAGCACTTCTACACACACACCATCATCTGGCACGTAGTACAGTGTTCAGAATCTGATTCAAGCCCCAAATCCTAGATTTAACTGCAGAAGACTACTGCTGGGCTTTCTCTTTCTCTCTAAATTCAATTCTTGGGCCTTCACATGGCGGAGAGAAGTTTGGAAAAGCAGCATTTGAAATGGAGGAGCTTGGAGACAGGAAGTAAATTTATTTAATCATCCATTTTTAAGACACTCTCCCAATTTTGGAGGCTGACGCTTGGGAAATGCAAAGGAAAATAGTCACAAAGCAGATTTTTAGCAAACTGTTTGCAGATCCTGGGCTCTCACCAGTCAGTAGAAAGAAACTGGCTCCTCAGAGAGTGATTCAAAGCAGAGTCTGAATCATCCTTTCTCCCAATGGTTGCATAAGGAGACTGGTCAGAATGACTGGCTCTGCAAAAAGACTGTCGTAGGCTAAAGCAGCTCTCAGAAGGGTTAAAAATAGGAGGTCTAATGATCATAACTTTGTCACTGAAGCACTGGGCAGTTTCTCTGTGTTACAATAAGTAGGTATATAACAAAGAAGCAGGAGGTTTGCAATTATCAAAAGACTTGTACTCATATGTACAAGACACCACTGTTATCAGACAAGAAAGAGTTACAAACATGGAGACATTCACCCATAGCACTGCAACATACGTACTATGGACTGAGAATATAACATTGATGATGACCAAAACCAAGGGCATACTTAGTGTTCAGGTAAAGCAACCAATCTGTTCAAGTTAGATGCTCTTCTCCCCTCCGTGACCTGCCCAAAGAAAGCAAAGCCTGAGGGCATAACTCACCAGTAAAACCTGTTTGGAGTGACCCGCTCGTGCATGAGCTGCCATTTTCTTCCAAAGTCCATGGAGCTGTACAGCTGAAAGACAGAGAGAGAGAAGAAGTATAAACTTTGAGGAAGAAGAGGAAGGACTGCCACTAAATAAAGTATTAAAATCAGCTCAAAGAACAGGAATGGATTGTCCTGCACAGTTTTCAATCAGCCCCGCTGCCAGGGAAGGCTAATAAGGCAATCTCCTCCCCTCACGTTTAAGCCAGACTGAGCTGCTGAAACTCAAAAGCAGGTTGTCTCTTCTAAAACCTTTTCAAATATTTTTGTGCTTTCTGATTTCAGCTGTCAACACATTCACTTTGGCTGCCATATGACAAAGCTGGCAGTCCCCCTGACTTTTTCAGCACAACAGGAAGCAGGTGATTGATGACGTGTAAATTCCTAACATTAAATAGAATGAAAGACAAATTAGATTAGTTAACATGGCTATGATGTGGTAGGTAGTGACTCTTTACTCAAGGTCATGCTGCGATTCATTTTTACGGTGTAGATTACATCTTTCTTCTATGTGGGAAAGAAAAGGAAATTGCTCCTTACAACTTCTGTGTTCAGAACAAGGTCTAAATTTTGAAATCAGTTAGAAATCAATCTGCTCATTAGTTAAATATTAAAGATAGTGAAGCGGTTCTTCTTGAAAGCCAAATTTTCAATCTAACAATCGTTTTAAGTCTTTCTGGCTAACAAATTTTGCAGCTGTAATGTGAACAAATTTCCATGCAACTCCACATTAAGTCTCAGACATAGGTTCACTTCATACATACTCAGCTTAATACCTTAAACACCATTCTCCATATAGTTAGTTTATTACCCACAATCCACTCACTCAAAGCATACGTAAGCTCCTTTTCTCCAACTTTGGGCAAGTTTGGTTCTTCAGAAAAAAATACACTTTAAGAAATAACTATTCTGCTATACAAATAGATCACAGAGAAATAAATAGCAGGCAGTGTTTTGAACAGGATTTCAAAAAAATTTCATCTGAAATAAATTCTGGCTTAATAAAATAAGGGTTGATTGCAGGCTAAGGAGGTAGATAACAGAGCTGAGAAAACTTATTACAAACTTAAATGTTTGTAATACCCAAATTTAGGTCCTTAATGGGAAAACGATATCATTTGAGTAAAGGTTCTGCAGTTGATTTGATTTTGAGCAACTGGATTTACAAATCGGAGGCAGGTCCATGTTCAGATTAGAAGGGTTCACAACCTAGTGATGTGTACTATGGTACAGCTATAATGGACGGCTAAGTGTGACTGGGAAGATAAACTATACGTTCTAGCACTGAATATGAAACTTCCTTGAATGGTCAGTATCTTTGACCACAGAGATCCAGCAGCCACATCAGAGCTGGACCATAGAACAATTTACAAAGGTGATTGGAAAGGGCTGTTTGAGCAGCGTCCAAAGCCTGAGGCAGCTGATTAGTTCTTACTATGTTTGTAGTCAACTACACAAGCAAACCCCTGTATAGCTAGCAAAAGGAAACTCAAAAACTGAAATTCAGATCCCATCAAGTATCTAATGCAACTAGTATGTGAAAAGACAAAAGAATCAGTCCTTTGCATTTATGCCAAGGGGAAGTCCAGTTTCTGCCAGTGACAGCTCAAGCTGCCAGTGAATAAAGCACGTTAGGGGAAAAGAGATGGAAGCAGGCATCCTCCAATCTTCATGTCAAAATGGGCTCCAATTTTGTAGACTTCACTCCAACGAACATCACTGGGCTTGTGGTAAGGAATATTAGGAAAGATTTTCTGCCCCATGGTCTTCAGGTGATCAGACATGATCTGAATATTCTGATTTGGCAGTATTTCTTTGGCACTGTCACTAGATAAGGTAAGATACTGCACTAAAACCCACGTTATCTGGGCTTCCTCTGCTTTTCTGGTCAACCAATCACAGTGATAGTCTAAAAAAATACAGTAGAGAATCCTCTGCCCCAAAAGGAATTATCCGTAGATACCAAATAAAGCATTGCTTATCTCTTTTAATTAAAGGAGCCAGAAAAAGAAAATTCCTTCTCCAAAATCGAGGATAGGTTTATGAAGTCAACATCAAGGCCGTGTGTCAAGAAGGTAAATAGCAAATGTTTATCCAAATGGCATCACATCCTTCCTTCTGAAGGAACATCCGGAATTTTAGAAATAATAATTGAAAATCCACCGTCCAAGAGTCAAAACTGTAGTGCTACAACTCTGCCTTGACATTAGCATGGTGCCTGCCAGCAATATTCCTTGAGTCATTTGACATGCCTTTACACATACAAGGACCTCTGCACACAGACTGAGTTGCATCAGTTGCACCACACAACTTGGCTATCCTTTCCATTCCCTGGCTCCAGTGGGCACGACTTGCAGATTGAGCCACGATGCTGTGCAAATCACAGGCTCCAGGCAGCTTAGCCTCAGTTAACTCCCATTCACAAGCAACTGCAAATGGGACTAGCATCTGTATTGTATTCTGCAACGGATTAACAATTCTCACCATGAGAGGAAAGGATTAGAAAAACGCATCCATTTCCTTAGATTCTCTTTTATCTTTTGCCCCTAGCATTTCCTTTTCTTTGGCAGCTGGATATCAGCAGTAGCTACAGATAGCTCGGTGGCATGAAGCACAATCTCTTTCTAACTACTCATCTCTCCCGGAGTCTCTCATTCAGGGAGCATCCTTCTCTCTATCAAGTTGAAAACCAGAGACCAGCTACTGAGTACTTTTTTCCCCCCTTTTTTCTATTAAAGCTCAGACTGACTGATGGTAGAAGGATTAAATTGAACTTGCAGCCTTTAGGTGATTTCAGATAAAGAGATAAGGAGGATATTATTCATTTCAAGAACTTTTATTTATTTATTCACCTACTTATTCCAGGCGTCCACTTTGAATTTTAACTAGATGATTGACTCTTAAAGCTGTATGACAGAACAAATTCCTGAAAGGTCTCTCTGGCCCAGTTCACTTTTATAGTATTATTTACAGATGTGAATGTAAAGGTTAATGTTGAATTACTAAATAAAACATACAATAAAGAGTTTTCTAGTATGCATTAAAATTGAAAAAAAAAAAATATATATATATATATACATACACTTTCTGTAAATCTCTCTTCACAGGAGAAGAGATGCTTTTAGAAGAGACAACAAATTTAGTGGCAAGTACAGCAGATTTCAATAGAGATTAATTTGTCCTGAATACAAAGCAACGGAAAGAAATGAGGTTTGTTTGGTGCCAAGATTTTCCCTTTTTAAAGCTCTGCTTTGGCTCTATAGTGACAAGTAATCTCTGGCATTTCCACTTCCCAGAGCACTCCAACACACTGAGGTTTAAGAGGGATGGACTTAGTGTACCACGAGGGTGTACTGTGAGGGTATGCCCTTTCTACAACTCCCTTGTGATATTTGACCTACTCTGATGAATGAAAAATTAAGACCGTTACGGGTCTTTACGTTTGTATGGGCTGGTCTTGTGCCTTGACACAGCTGAAAAGTGGCATGCAGAGGACTTGACTAAGGAGCAATTCAGAAGCAGGATGCAAACCAGAAGGACAAAGTCCTGACTCAAGGCAAGGGTGACAAAATTCAGTTTTTGACATGAAAATAAACTCAGAAACCTGCATCTACCCCAGAGGCACCTCAGCAAACACAGTCAGAGCACTTGGCCGATCCCAGCAACTTCAGCACCTATTTGAGCAGACAGATTCCAGGAGCATCCTGAAAGCTGACGTGCTTTTGAGAACAAGCACAGAATGTTCAAATTCCCTACTGAGCCCATCTGAATGGTGCTTATGAATCTTATCTACCCTTGCAGCAGACAACAGGGGTATTTACTAGGCATGACCCTAGAATTTCTGCTTGCCTGCAGACTGGCTTGCGACACTGCCACAGGGCAGATGGGATACAGGAAGGTGAAGGGGCCAGCATTGCATGTCAAAAAAATATAGCCTTTGATGTGCTTTCAGGCCTGATGAAGCACCTAAAGTATTACCCTGAAAGTATCATCCTGGTCACACTAGCAGGATCCAAGAGCAGCTCTGTTTTCACACCTGGCTTTGAGGTCACCCCAGCTCAGTAGTACAGGCGCAGTCTTTGAAAATGGGTACTGAGCACTGGGGAAAATCTGCCTATGCTCAGGAGCCTAGTTAGACCTACCATTAAAAAAAGAAAAGGCCATACATCAAGACGGTAAATAGCAAATGTTTATCCAAACAGCATCACAATGCTCCACACTCAAGAATCGTAGCAACAGTCATATCACATCCACCAACACAGTCCTGTGTTTTACCAAGAATACACAATCTGTGTGAGGAAAGACCTTGGCAGCCCAAGTGATATACAACTTTATTTCACCACAGGCCAGAACCTTAACTCATGCTTGTCTTGCTCAGCACAACTCTGAATCATAAGGATATTACATACCACAGGCAGAATGCTGCTTCTTCAAACTCTAAGAACACTTGCAACGTTTTATTTAACACTGGCAATGTTTCCAAGATAAGCAGCAAGCCCCTTAAAGAAGGAGTTTTATCGCTGGCGTCAGATTCTATGTCACGAACACGTGCAACATGCCAGAAACACAGTCAGAACTACAGAGATGGAAAGGAAGGAGTTATACACACACACGTACATGCACAGTGTTGCATAAGAAAAATGTCTCGATGCTGTTGCAATTCTCCAGTACAAACTCTCAGGGTGACACATCCTGCTGGCTTGCTTGGATGATCTTATTTGGGGCTGGGGTAATCTGTTTTGGGTGTTTCCTTTATTTTCCCAATGAAAGCTAGCAAAAAAATACAAAAGGATGATTTTGCTCAAGAAGTCAAGCTTCTCAAAACTGGAACAGCATGAGAAACTGGCCTGCTTAAACTCCACTTACGGAGAGAGGGGAGAAGAATGAGCAATGAAGGAAAAACATGGAAACCACAGGAAGAGATTCAACCCCCTGATGTTAGTCATCCACATCCGAGATAGTCATCAAGGCTCATTTTTAGACAGGCAAGAAACAGGCTCAAAACAGGCACTTCTAAAGCACAATTCCCATACTAAGATACACTTCTAAAATTACATATTATTCAAGCCTTAGAAGCCTCCATTTCTCTTCATAGACACTAAAAGAAGTGACTAGTGCAGGAGATAACCCCACCGCAGATAGACGGTTTAATTGAGATGGATTTCATGTTAGGTTCCCTGTTCCCAGGGACCTGCTTGTTCTTCATGGGGGAAGCAGGCAGAAGACTGAAGGTTCAGCACGAGCTGAAGAAAGGCCAAGCATACGATAGCCTGGATACACTTTACTACAGCAAAAGGCACACTGAAGATGTCATGTACAGATTGAGAAGCAATAGACAACAGCCTAAAGAAATTCAGAGAGCTTTGATATTTATAGGCTTTCTTGCTCAAAGACAGAAGAAGAATTAGGGCATCAGGAACGTACATAAAAAGCTTATATCCAAACAAAAATCAAATACTCTTTCTTGCTATGAAATCAGGTCTATTGGCCTGAGCAAACATCTAGAGAGAATCTCAATAGTTCCCTGTCTGCCAGCCAACCCTGGAGTGAATTTGAAGCTTGCAAGTAATGGTGTCAGATAAAGTGAGGAAGAACAGCTGGACTATATGTACTTAAAGGAACAATTCATTTATTACACACAAAATTATACTTCCCCCAGACAAAACCTCCAGCTGATGATGGAAAGATGTATTTATACTAATCCAGCAGGGTGAGAGTCGGCATAGTGGTAATTACTGGGCAGCAGCTGACACATGGTAAGATGATGGAAGTGGAGGGGCAGATTAGCCTGGCCTGCTATGTCCTCAGAAGAGCATGATCCCAAGCAGTAGCTTGGATTGCTTACATGAAAAGATGGCTCTGATCCCAGAAAAGCACAAAAGCAAACAAACACCTTCTCAGCCAAAGCTGGTGGGAAAAATCTACATGATGTGTGGAGGGTTCCTGCCAAAAAATCAAACTGGGACAGAAAAAAAATAAAATTAGGTCAACATTTCTGTAGGAAATTGGACTGCGCGCAAGTGGTCTGCAAAGAGTAACTCAGAAAAGCAAGTCTGTTGCAGGGTCTTAAATTTTCTCTACAGAGGGAAAATGACCACAATCACTGGAAAAAAATTAGAGGCTCAGAACCTGAGAAAAAGTTGTAAACCACTCAGAAATTTGTGAGGTGTGTCTTCTCTACACATCTGTGTTACAGCTAAAATTACAAAAGGAGAAGGTGATGCCACCATTAACATGTCAGAAAGTTCATTCCTAGAAGGAAAATTAACTGGAGGAAAAACTCACAACATTTTTCAGCCTTGAGAGTACAGAACAGAGAAGCCATGTCTGACAACTGCCAGAGATGACCCGTTACATGGAAGTGGAGAGCCATATGCAACAAATACAAACTGCAGTGAAAAAGTTTCAGAAGATGACAACATCAACATTTTTTCTGAAGGCACACTGAGCAGCCGAGTACTGCAGAAGAAACATCTTGCAAGACCTTGGAACAATATTCTGTATAGAATAAATGGATGGTCCTCACTTCACCCACAGCAAAGAAAGATCTTTTTTCCACACCTAAAATTAGACATAGGAAGGATTTAATAAGGTTGCCGTTGCTTAGCAAAAAAAAAAAAAAACAAACCAAACCACAAAAACAAAGGAGTCTGTACCATAGGAGATAATTGCTCCAGCAAGTAAAAGGATATGAGTAATAATTGCATTTCTCCTTGTTATCTTATATTTCTTTCATTTAATTCTAAAATAACACCTACCCCTACTCAACCACTGTAAGACTACTCCTGACAGTCAGATCCATCTAGTCACCATGTTCTCCACTTGTTGAACTTAGCACAGAAATTCCGAGCTGCCAAAGTATTCCTTCTTTTTTTCCTGTTTTATTGTTTCATCATTTGAAAATGATGTCTTTTTCCTTCAGCTGCAATTGAATCCCTGAGACACTATCTCCCTATAACTCCTCATTCATACAAATAGTAATCAGATCCTCAAATCCCCAATTTGTTGGGGAAATTAAAGTTGGGATAGTAAACTCCCAAATAGCCAAGACTGACCCAAAGATGTCCAACCAATACTGACAACACACAAGCCATTTCTCCTTACTATTTTTTCCATTTGAGATATTGTAAAATTGTGGTTTTCCTCCTTCTCGTAGCCCCACATGCTAAATCCACTTGTGGAGACCCCCTACAACAATCTTGCAGCCATCAGTTGCCCTCAGGCACTGGTGTGGTATGTCTTTGGGAGCAGAGCAGACTGCGAAGCCTCACCAGAGCAGAGCAACAAAAGAAAGATGACAGAACCGAGAAGAATTGGTTAAGACGACCGACAGGATAGATTTGGTGTAGCCATGAAGATACTAGTTGGTACTACAGAAACATACCCTACTTCTACATCACATCTTCCATTTTACCTTCCTCGCCTATCTTCTATCCCTCCTTTTTTGAGGACAGCTCAATACCTCTCCCTTTCACAGCACCAGTATAATGTTTAAGCTGTGGGGTCTATGCAGCCCCCTTTCTCAGGTTCTCATGTGAGGCAGGACATTTTACTTGCAGCATAATAGTGACAGGACTCAGGTCCAACATGCTTCTGTTGGAGGCTGAAATCAGGTCAGGAGCAACCCTTGCCGTGGAAGGGGCTTTATTACTCACAGTAGGAAAGGCTGCATTCAAGGAAAGATTCAGGGCCTTCCTCCGATTCCTCTGTTCTACCATTCCCCTCAGTCTGGGCCTTAGTGAGACACCTCTGGAGTGTCAAGCTGTTACCATCAGGGGACACAAAGGCTAATGTCACCTTCAAGCTGATGACCAACTCAAGAACAAAGATATTATCTATGCTTGTTCCTTCCACGTCCTCCCAGGGAAATACCTGTCCGTGCCACCTTGCTTTGCTGGGGCTTCAGAGGAACCAAGATCTGAAGCTTGGAAGCGCTTCTGGACCTTTAGAGAAGGGAAAGGAGAGATTCTCACTCTCTTCTTTTGCCACAAGCTGCTGGAAATCACAATTCAGGTAAGGCATCCTTGACAGCTCCACACTAAAGAACCTAAAAATAAACCTCCTGCTTCCTGAGCCAAAAGATTTGTGTAACAGCTGGTAGAGCTGAGCTTAGCAGAAAGAAGTCTACTAGCACCATATTTATGGGCTTTGTTTACACAGAGTTGTAAAAACTAGTAATTGTAATGAAAACAAATGGACCAGTTTATCTCTCTGCTTTGATTTCCTTTCCAGGTGATTAAAGGCTGCATCAAGAGACCTCATTACAGCCCAAGGTTCTTCTCTAGCATGATATAGCCAGATTGTCTTAGGCACGGAAAGAGAACGTGTCCACAGACTGCTGCATGTCTGAGACTCACCAGAGCTGCTCATTTC
>NW_009202121.1:55608-70006 GCF_000690835.1 Fulmarus glacialis
TACAGTAGAAGGGCCACTGGAAACAGACTTTTGTTGAGAAACTGGTCTACACAGAAATTAAATACTAAATGCATTTCCATCATCTGTCTCATACAGAGAGGAAAAAAAAAAAAATGTATCAGAAGCCAGGAAGTTCTCTTTGCACTTTGAAATCTAATACTGGAATATTTCACACGCTGGCTGGCAAAAGTAGGTCTTCAGACAAAAGAAACTCAGACTCCACCCCAATATTATAAGAAACTGGTCAGGGATCTTCTGCACAAAGCCCAAACACTTTGGAAATGTTTCACTTCATGTTGTAATTGTACAGCTCAACCCAGACCTGGCTTATAAAGGTAGGTTAAGACAGTGCGCTGATGTCATGTTTCGTGGTTTTACAGGTAAAAAAAATGTTTTCACCTGATGGCTCCACTCACAGCAGTGCAGTTTGTTTAAACCTGATGCTCAAAGCAAGACTTGCCTCTCTGCTTTTCCACTTCATCTCCAAGAAAAAGAGTAAAGTGGATTAAACTGGTGAAAAAAAAAGTCCACTCAAAAACCTTCACATTTCAATTTCTCTTAAGCCTAGTTGGTACTGAGCATACTCAGCCAAAAATTTGCCATTTCTGTTGCAAGCACAGCGTATCTTTTTCTTTTCTACTGCGTGACTGGTTTGTAGTGGAACAAGAAGTCCAGATACAGCTGCAACAGGAGCAGTGACATAAATGAGTATCACTAAAGTTAAGGCATGTTTCAGTCCTGAGTGAAAAACAGCCTCTCTTCTTCCTACTTTCTCCCCACCCCCAGAAATGCTGGAGCAGCTCAGAACCGAGATAAAAACTATTACTTTCAGATTTTTTTTCTTAAACTGAAAATCTGGGGAAAAAAACATGTTCACTTTGGTCAGTCAAAACACATTTCAATCATTTCTAAATAATTTAGCTTTAGCAACTTGCAAAAGCTACTATAAATAGACATGCCATTTTGCGGGAAGGCTAACTTTTTTGATTGCTTGTTTATTCCTTTCTTCATGACATTTTAACCACTCCAAAATCACCTCTAGAGTCAGGAGGAGAGCTGCACTTGAGCAATATGTTGCCACTGACCCCCTTCTGATGAATGTTTTGTTAACGAGCCTTACTGAAAACTAAAGACATAAAAGGGGAAAAAACCCAGAAACCAAAAAAACCCTATTTCCAGAGTCTGAGAACAGATTGAGACATAAGAGGCAAGGCAAGCAATGTGCCATGCAGGGGGACAGATTCCCACATCAGTGATGCAGAGCTGAGAGTGAGACTAGACACAGAAAGGGGCAGGGATGCAGAATGGGGAAGGGAGGGACAATACTGGGACTGTGAAGATATCAGAATGAGATGGAGGTGGCAGAGCTGCCTTCTGCTACCAGGGTCTACAAGGTGCACCAGGAGGTATCTTTACCAGTATTTCTTCCACTGGCATCCAATAGGCTCAGCCAGAGGCAGAGGAGGGTTGCAGGCTGCTCCTGTTGTCCCCAGCTGCTGCTTCACTCCCTTTTTCCCTAGGATCAGCTCTTTAACAGTGACAAAAGACTGAATCAGCTCTATTGGCTACTGACTTTTCTCCCTCCAACCCAGGCTGCTCCCTTTGCCCAGCTTCTTCTCAGCTTAAAAATCCTTAGGCAGTTTTTGGTCCAAGGTCTGTGCTAACTGGATATCCACCAACTGCATGGATATAGCCAATGGGGCCGTGCAGGTCAGCCTGCGTCGAGGAGCTCTGTGCCCTCCCAGCCCAAGAGAAAAATCTTGTTTGCTCCTGGGGGCTCCACACTGCAGCCCTTTAGAAACCCCTCCTTACGCTCCGTCAATGCCTATACTCCAAAAGTTTAACAATAAGGGGAAATAAATGGGAACCACATGTCTAATGGGAAGATTTTTCATTCAAATGTGCTTTATTCTGTGATATATGCCTTTAATTACAGTGCAAGCGTCTGGGTACATTCATTGCTATTACAGACCAATCTTTCATGTTTATTGAGCATAAGACTGCAACAGGCAAAGCAGGAGAGGCTCAGATATTAGCCAGAGTGGGACATAAAGCTACAATCACATGCTTGGCTCTTCCTTTTTTTCCTCCTTTGTAAACCCTATGGCACTATCTGTAGGGTTACCTCTACATTATGCAGAACAGGATGTAATGGAAGAGGGTTTTTTTCAGACCAGTGAAAGAAAGAGATTACACATCACCAAAACACCTTCCAAATTTATATAAGATTTTACTGAGTTATTTATTTATGTGGAAAAAACATTTCTGAAAGTGTATACATGAGCATTAGTGAAAATAGTCTGAAACTGCACTCAGAACAGCATTTTGTTCTGAGATGTAATTGTTGTTTAAGTAAAAAATTTCACATGGCTTGAAAGAAATAAATATTCATTTGGGCTCAAGCAGAACATGTCATTTTGGCAAAATTAAAGCAACGCATTTTGCTCCAGATTAAATCATATGTTATTTAACACACACACACACCCCGCCACCCAATTCAGCTTCAGTTTTCCATTCATCAGCATTTTCACAGGCAAAGGAGGTTACTTAAGACAGTTCCCAAGTTATGTGACCCATCACCCTGCAAACACTGAGCAGACACACACCTGAAACTAATCTAGCTCACAGAGGTGAAAATGCTGTAATGTAAAGCTGCTTCCACTTGGGGCCAGCCTTGGCAGAGGGTAAGTGTCTACCCTCCTCACACAGTTCTCATCTCACCAGCTGAAGAGCAGCAAACTTCAAAGCTGCTTAAGACCTGCACCCCACTTCACAGTGGTGTTGTGCAACTCTATTTCTTCACCAAGTCAGAGCAATCTCACGAACTGCCCGCATTCTTCTACTCCATTCACCCTGTGAGGACTCAGCCTGAGGCCGTGGGTTCTGTCAGAGGCTTATGATGCAAAGAAGGGATCGCTGTAAAATGTTTAGTGGCCACTAAATCACACCTTTCCTAAGAGAGGAACTCAGCCGGGATCCTACCAGATTTCAAAAGCTGACAAGTACCTCTTGTCATCCTCGGGAAAAGCGAGAAAACCACAGCATTGCACTGGCCCATTGTGCCAAGAACATTTTCCATAAGCACCCAAAATCAGGGCGAACAAAGGTTGAGCTATACAAAAGATATACTTTCTGATGATTGAGGAAGCTTGTGGCCGAGCACGGAATAAATACAGGCTGCTCCAATTAATCCCGCTCCAATCCCACCCTTCTCTGCTGCCAGAGACCATTGCAGCCTCTCTGCATGCAGACACAATAACAAAGCTGTGAAGCTGGAGGGGTTTGCTCTGCTCAGTGGCATTAGCACATCAGCCCAGCAGGTTCACGAGCCAGTGCTGTGCATTCAGAGCAGCTAAACACTTTGCTCTCCATGGCAGAGGTTTCACTGCATCTGAGGCAAAGATGCATATACCAAGAAATGCATCACAGGCACAGGTGCCAGATAACTTAGAGGGAAATCAGGAAAAGGTAATAACAAAAGTGACCCAAGGAGAGAGATTCCAAGAGCTGAATGTGCAGAATTTCTCCAGGGATTGTGAAAAGGAAGCACAGAACTGTCTACCTGTATGTAAATGGCATAACACCAAGGAAACGGGAAGCTTTGAAGGCTGGCACTGGTGAGAAGGCAGAGGCAGACATTTCTAATCCTTAGAAACTCTTCCTAGATACGCTTCCTAAGACAGTTCAATACAAGCATTGCAAATACTAATTTTTAATAATTTCCTTTCCATTTTATTGCTGGTGTCTATTACTTCTCATGGCAATGTAGTCTGCAAAGGGGCCAAAGGGCTATATTCTCAGCTCCGCCTGTTCATAAGATTCATAAGTCAGGAAGGACGGCACAACTAGCATTTCACGGGATTTACTCTACCTGGATTCTGCTTCTTGGGCCTTACAGCAGGCATTTATAGGCTGCCACAACACACCATGCTACCTCCGACTCTTTTGGTTGTGGATATGCTCCCAATGCCATCCTGAAAGCTACAGTGGGAAGCTACAGTGGATGAATGGGCACTGCTTAGGAAGTGCACAGGTCCTGCACTGGGAGGGATCCCTCTCTGGACAACTCTGGTCCCCACACACAGCCTATGCTCTATACTGCCTGGGACCAAGGCCAGATACTGGACCAAACTGGCCCAGAGAAAAGCCTACCGTAGTTAATGGGAGTCTTGTGTCCCCCAAAAGAAAACACAGATGCAGCCCATAGGACAACTGTGACTGTGAAATAAATTCTATGAGTAAAAAGATTGTAAAAACAAGGTAGAAAACTTCAGCTTCTGATAGTGTTGAAGATGCAGTTTTAGCAAATGTTATCTCCTACTCAAACACCCTAGCTCTTGTACCATCTTCTACAATTCATTCTTTTAGGCCATCTTCATTACCTCACAATTGTCATATCCTGTCCTATGATAAATCAAGAGAACTAAAATTTAAGATTAAATGGCCCGTACATCTTGATTCATTGGATGCCTCAAGTGCCGAAGCAAACTTGCTTCCATGAGCTTGCACATACAATATAATAAAGAAACCCACAGTTCCTTTCGGCCTTACTCTCCTACTCCCCAGTCAGCTCTGGTCTCCACCAGGGGCTCTGCTATATACTGCTCTTATAACACTCCTTAAATTCCTGTGGGGTAATTCAGTCCAGGTCTAGCTAGCCAAATTTCTCCTTGGCAAGATTCCCTGGCAATCCATGCACTGACAACAGGCAACTATTGAAGGGAAAAGCAGAGCCTGCTTACACATGCACCTATCTCTACATACACACAGAGCCAAGCCAGAGATCACATGTAGGAAGGGGTTTCAACTCTGGGAAGCTCCGGGGGAATATCTTTTCCTTCATCCCGAACAGCAAGTGGTCTCATGGAAGGCAAGAGATGGTGTCCTCCCTGAACTTCACAGTGACTCAGTTCCTCCTGATCCAAATGTGCAAGGGAGACTGAGAATACCACCCATGCCCTGGCCTGAAGGGCAGCATACGGATGTTTACAGGAGGAACCCAAATGAACAGCACCACTGTAAATGCCAGCCACCATCAGGAACAATTCAGCTTGACAGTTGTAGCAGAAACTCACTGCACTGAGGCATCACTGCCAGAAAAATCACCAAATGAGAAACTCGCATGTTTCAGGGATCCCCTAGGGCTGCTGGGCATACACCATTTACACTGTCATCTCTGATTCATCCATCACCCGGTTCCTGCAATCAAACAGTGGAAAATTGTACCTTTGGAATAAATGAATCTGCAATTGCAGATCATGCAAGAAAAAGGAAGCTCTTATCTAACCCCTCTCAGCAGCTCTCTAGGTTTCTATATATTCTGTGGTGTCTATATTTAAGCTATTTATCCCATTTAATTCAAACTCTAGGTACCTTCAATCCACCTTATGGAGCAGGGTGAAGAAAAAAAAAAACAAACACAAAAACCCAACAATAAGCAAACCTGATCCAAGGCAGTAACTAGGGTCCACAAGAAGTCACCGAACTTGATATAATGTAAATTTAATTCCTGAAGTTAACCAATATTCACAGCAGCATAATTCATAAGATAAGGGTAGGCTGCAGAAGAAAAATAAAGCAGCCTTCTCCATGCTGCCACTAGAGAAAAAACACAACTCATCTGGCTAGGGAACATGGGACTCAATTTTGCAGCAGAACTTCCAGGTTTGTCACATTTGTGCCGTTGGGTATGCGTGCATAACTCTTGTGAACTTGCACCGAGATCTGATGAAATCAATGGCCCTGAAGCAAGTGCTGTCTTAGTCAGAGGACAAAACCAGAGTCCTGTTTTGGCAGCAAAACTTTTGATGACATTACTGTTCTCTTATTATATGGCAGGAAAGTCCCCTTGGGTACAGTATATTCTGCTAACATGTTATTTATACGTGCTGTTATCTCTTGAACACTGCAAGTATAAAATGCTACCAAATCTATATTCAGATCAGTTTATGACCACTGAGCCTCTGGCAGAAATGAGATGCCCAAGGTAGGAGGCTGTGGGAAGGGTCAGATTTTCTTCCTTTTGCACTACAGAATCCCAAGGATTGTCTATAAAGCTGTAAGTTTTGTTGTTTGTTTGTTTTATCAATTGTCCTTCTCTCAAAAATATCACCCTTCATTTTGGTGCCTCAGCTCCTCCTTTTGTCGTACACACAATACTTCGGATGTGCCAAAATTTTACTGCATCATGCCCTAACTTTCATTTTATAGCCACCCATGGTCCTATAAAAATCAATTGAACACAAACCTATAGAATTTTATTACACTTTGTAACTGCTACAAAACTGTTGTGGGGCTTCTACTGCAAAAATTCAAACACGCACACAAGCGTGTGCACACCCCATACAAACAGACCACCAGCCTTCTCCCAGACAACCTATATGGAAGACCAGTTTGAAATAAGCACCAAAATGCAACTGAAGATGTGCCACATTTGCAATGATGAATAAAGATCTCTCTTAGAAGCATAAATTGCTTGCAGCAGAAGAGTGTTAGAATTAAGAGATTATTAAAATCTTGGCTTTTTTTCTTTTTTTTTTTTTTTTTTAAGATAAAGCTTCAAGTTTTATTAACTGTGAGGAAGCATTTGAAAAACATGATTCCCAACCTTTCCTCAGTTAGAAAAGCATCAAGAGACATATAAGAGAGAACAACTGAAATTATTCAAACACCTTCCTGATTTTTTTCTCTGCCAAACTCATGACTTTCAAAGGACCAATTCATGACTTCTAAAAGCTTGGCATTGCTAGTCCTGAGGTGCTACACCAGAAAATCCAGATACTGGCCTCCTTTTTTACCATTAAGCAATGAGCATGAAAAGCTGAAACACACACTGGGTTACCATTGAGCGTATGGGACATTTGAATTATCCATGCCTACTGTGGGGACAAAGGACTTACAGCTGTTCCTCTGACATCTTTATTCCCCAGAATAATATTGATTACATGCGGTTTCTATCAGAAGGAAAAAAATGGGGGGGGGGGGGGGGGAAAAAAAAAAAAAAAAAAAAAAAAAAAAAGAGGGGTGTTTATACTCAACTTCACATGTCAAGGTTGAACAATGGAAACAAATAGTTGCCTTAACATAAGCAATAACGTGCACACAGGTAGATGAGCCCAGGGACTCTGCATGTCTCAGCAGACAGATTTTAGGGGAAAAAAAACTGTACTGGAAGGAGTAAACTACATCTACCTTGTCTTCTACAGGAACTGAAGACCATACATGTTTTCAGGCCAGACTCTCCAGTGATGTAAATCAGCATTTCCCTGCTCAAATCAATAGACCTACACTGAATTTCAGCTGTACACATCTTTTGTAAACCAGCTCAGGTGTGCTATTAGATCAGAACATGGTCCATTTCCCTGCTGAAACCAAGCACTGGAGCCAGGGATGGTTTGCAGAGTCAAAAAGGGGAAGAGAGAGAGGCAGAGAGAAACCTATTTGCAAAGAGCTATCTGAAACAAAACTAGGGCCACATACCAGCTTCCAGTGTTACAGAAATCTGTTTCACACCATAGCCACTAAATTATTTGAAATTAAATGTATGAGCTTTTTAGTATACTGCTGTGTTACAAAGGGCCCTCTCTGCCCTGTGGCACGTTTACAACTACAGCACCTGCTGATGTGAAATTCCCACATGGAGTCTCCACCCCAACCATGCTGGAAGTTCTGCCACAGCCTGAAGCCTGGGGAGAGACACGACTGCAAGAAGAGGAACTCCTGTAACATTTCCATAGGGCCACCTGGGTCAGTGGAAAGGAAAACAGAACATAATTTAGGAAGTCTGGGTAACGTTGCAGCTCTGTCACTGGTTAGCTGGCTAACCTTGCATAGGTCACTTCACCTTCCTGTGCTTCAGTTTCCCTTCAGCCTCTCTTGCTGCCTCGTTGACTCTGCCTCTGTATTGGCAACCATCAAGCTGTGATTTCTGAGCCATTTAAATCCCCATGCGTAACAGTGGTTGGTAACATGGCCAGGACAAGACTGGTAACAGTGGCAATGCTGGGCAAACCAGATGATTCCTCCTGGTCATGGCACGAAGGGACCTAGTAAGAACTGCACAGTGCAAAAATCACCAGGGCATCCTGGGATTTACAAGATCTA
Source organism: Fulmarus glacialis (assembly GCF_000690835.1). Taxonomy (NCBI): domain Eukaryota; kingdom Metazoa; phylum Chordata; class Aves; order Procellariiformes; family Procellariidae; genus Fulmarus; species Fulmarus glacialis. The sequence goes on from NW_009202121.1 coordinate 63,712, forward strand.
GTTATGCTTCACAGAAGAGTGGTGGAGAGGAAATGTCAGCTCCTGCCTGCTCCTTTTCTGGAGTTTCTCTTTCTTTGGCTCTCAGATACACATGTCTCAGCTGTATAAAAAGATCTTGATGAGGTAGAGATAAGATATAATAATGGTGTCCTGTTAAATGGATGTGACATGCTCAGCAGAAAAGCACTATGCAGATATTCCCACTGTAGCGATAAACCCCCACTGAAATCAAGTCACAGATGCGCCGAATGGTCTAGGCCCAGCCTGTAGGATCTGATGACCTGAGGCCTGCACATCCTTAGTTGCAATGGAAAGCATGGGTACAAGAGCAGCTAGAAGTAAAACAGTGGCAAAGATTTTGGTCCTTGGCACTGCCAACTACAGCCAAGGCTTTGCGTCAGGATCAGGACTATACACTTCCTAAAAGTTCCCATCCCTGGATGGTTCACATAGCCCTCTTCCCAAGTACTAACGTTTTTTTCAGGTTATGCAAATACGCCAGAGGTTCAGACTGAAACACCCCTGCCTTAGGGGTAGAGCTAAGAGCAAGGGACACCCTGCTATTCCCAGTCCTGACTGCAAGCTCCCGGGTCTGGCACACAGAAACGCACCCCTCAGGAAGCACCCTCACAGACTGTCCCAGTTCTTGGTTGCTGATCACGTAGCAAATAGGCATGCGCAGGTGCATACATGGGGGACACTTTACCTTCACCCCTCAGCATCATCCATCCAGCTGGCTGCCTCAAGGGCACTGGTCTATCCCATCCCAGTCATCCATCTTTGAGGACATTAAAGATGAAAGTATTGTCTTAAGTAGCCCACTGCCATCCTAATGTGCAATACTTCCAGACAGTGAGGTCTTGTATTGTCAAGGCAATGTGCAAATACTAATTAATGCCACCATTACCCAGACAGAAAGAATAGTCCCTGTCAGGCAGACTTCCAACAGTTCTCAGCTGCCTGAATCCCTGTAATGACAGTAATGGGAGCTGCAGGGTCCTGAATCCTTCTGGATAAAGCATGATCCTTCTTGGTTGACAAAACATAACAGCTTCTTAATCGCCACCTTCCAGAAAGCACTCTTGGTCCGAGGGAATTAAATAGTGTCCCTCTGTATTGAATTCTACATGCTCACAGTCATAATTTCAGGTGCTGGCAGACCCATCTTTCCTGAGCTATGGCTTGAACGTCCTGAAGCATTAAAGAAAGACGAGAGCACAGCAAAATCCAAGAGAATGAAACTACCTAAAATCCCAACACTAAAAGCCTGTACATGACTTGTATGTCTTTGCAGGCACTTTGCAATAATGAAAGCCTGTCTGTATAACCACTTCACACCCTAATGTGTAAAGGCTTACATACTTACAGGCCTTAATCCACAAAAGCATTTATGCATAAGCTTAAAATTAGGCCCGGGCTAAACCATTTGGCTGCTCTAAGGTCAGGATTGCCTTTTTTTCTATTAAGTTCTACATTTTATACGTAGTGTTATTCAAAATGAATTTTTGATGACAGTTCACACAAGTTTATGTTCATCGTCATAGGCTCCTCTCTGTTACTTCAGCGGTGATATTTTGGGTAAAATTAATCCTGTTGTTCTTTTGCCTGGAATAGTCACATTTCTAAACTCAAGCACCTCATGCAGTCAATTTAAGGAGAGGGGAAAGGACACCAAACTGAAGTTTTCCATGGTCAGCATTAACAGACATCTAAGTAGAGTCAACAGTTGGATTGTGCTCTTTCTTCAGTTGAAAGTGGTATCTTCTATAATTCTGCTCAACAGATTTTAGAGGAGACTTAACGGTGCCATCAGGCCAGACAAGTACTGAGAAAGAGCTCTGAAAAGCAATATGGAAAGCAACGAAAAAGGGAAAGAAGAAAAAAAGAAAGAAAAAGAAGAAAGAGAGAAAGAAAGAAAATGAAAAGGGAAAAAAGGCCAAGGAAACCCTTCTGGATTCATTCATTTCACTGAAGCAGCCTGATAGGTAACTCACATCTACACAAATGAATCCTAATAAAGAAAAACAAAAGACTGGGAGTTCCATCTTTGCTTGCACATCATCTTTGCTCTCTCTTCCAGGGCAGGGAGTCATTAGAACCTGTAGGCACGATAGCAGGAACTGGGAAACTTAATGCATTTTGTTGCTTTGATCATATTGGAATCATATCCCGTGTAATCCATTTTGCACACATCCAGACAGCAAGGTTGGTTTAAGTCCCCTAATCTCAGGTAATATAGCAAATACTTACATCTCAGCAAAGGAAATTACTTTCTTGAGAGTCAGTGGAGGCCTAGTCAATACAAACGAGTCTAAGGTACAATTTACCTCATCCTAAAAGAGTCACCTACATTTGCTTCCAGAAATCAATCAACACCATTCAGTAGATCAACACCAACTACTATGTGCAGTCTCGGCACCTAATATAGGTATACATTGCTACATTTTAGATCTCTACAGTCAGGCAAAATAAATCATGCCCCCAGTGTTCTTATTCTTCAACCTTCTTCATTCCTTCATGCTTATTCCCATCTGCTATATTGATAACCACCCCTTGCCCCACTTAGGCTCCAGATAAAATCAATATACATCCATGATTTAGCATGGCCCAGGAATAAACCACAGGATCCTTGCTTTGTTAAACAATAAACTGTTTCTTCAGCAGCAGAGCACATTTAAGCATTGAATGTGTCTCACTCCATTTATCTCTATATTTTCCTTCTCAAAGTAAAACCTGTTTGTGAAGTATCTATAACATAAATAAAAAGCAATAGGAAAGTCTGTTCTAGCTAAATCAAGTTTCACAAGCAGTTACTTTCTTTTTGCCACCACAAATCATCACAAGCCCAAAGTTCACTATTTTGCTAGGACAAAATTCATTGGGCATTTCCGAAGTAGAGCCAGGGCTGCATAATTTAATTTCTCATCTCCTATTAAAACTGCCAGGCTTACCATAATCACAATGATAAATGCAGAGTCATACGTCTTCTTTCCAACAGTAATGCCCATCAATACTTCAAATGCAAACAATTGTGACATTTGAGTTTATAAAAATTACCTGGTGCACCAATACCACTTAATTAAATAATTTTAAAACTGCTTTTGTAATGTTTAATGAATGATATATTATACTGCAATAAAACATGCAGCAATACAAATACTTCACAATGCTAACAATTAAGGCTCACTTCAGTTACAGCAATTGACAACACAAGTGCTCCTCACTTCATTCAGTTTGTGCATTCCAAATGAACTGGTTAGCGAAAAGGGTGCTTCTTTGCTAATGAGTTTTGTAATCAAGGCATCTATTTTAATTTCAAATTGGCTAGATTGGGGGAAATTGCTGAACTAAATGACTGGTTCTAATTAGGATTATAAAAATATTCATCATGCAGCAGAATTAGCGCAAGGTCTTGATTTCCCTAAAAAAGCTTCAGTTTAAGAGTAGAAAAAACTCCTGATAAATTGTCTTCCTTTTAATGAATTGAACAAACACTATATCTGTTTTAGTCGTCCTTTCATTTAAAGGCACTGATACATATTCATGATTTGTAAATGAAGTTAAGTGATTTCAATTCTTCAGTTCATTACCATATTGAAGAAGAGACTTCTGTAAATTGCCTTTAAATACACCCAATCTCAAGGGTTTGGTGGGGGGTTTTTTTGTTTGGTTTGGTTTTTTTTAACTTTATTAACATTTCAGTTTATCTGTTTGATGGAGACCTGCCTGTCTGGGATTGCTGCTGGCAGGTGGCTTGTCCAGCAAAGGACACATGATATGTTTGTAGAACCTGATGTTCTCAGAAGAGCATTCAAAAGGCAAAGAGATGAAAGGCTTTTTTGTGGTTAAGTCATGGGAACAGGACTCTATCTGGGTTCAGTTTCTGACTTTGTTATAGCCTTCAGTGGTAGTTAGGCAATGAAACACTTTAATGACCTGTGCCTGAATACACTATGGATACTCTGCAGACAATGCCTTTTCTGTCAGCTTCACATTTAATTGCAAGCTCTCTGGGGCAGGGATTGCGTCTTAATATTAATGTGTAATACAATGGACCAGTCAGTATGGTAGGGATTTCTAAAAGCAGTTACAGTAATATGGCATGTATTGAACACAAAACATTAAGTGTTCCTTTATAGCTGGACAACATACTCACTTTATTTCATTCCTCAGTACGATAGACCTGTAGGAGTAATTGTTATTATGGCAGCTTCCTCAATTTTCTTCCCCTTTGGGTGAAGAAAAGAATGCAGTAGATGTGTATCCAGCTTCACTCTGCAGGATGCTCAAATGCCAAGTGACTGGTACAGGATAAATTTGAAACTTGAGTATTGTATCCACAGGACTGGAACCACAGTCATCGTGCTCTTCAGATATCAACGAGCCATGATGAGAAATTAGCCCCAGTGTGTTCTCTCACATCATACTATGAAACGGTGATTCTACCATGAAGATCCATGCGGGAGCAAAAAGAGCTTATTTTCCTTGTTAAATACAATGTTCACATCTTGCTAAGAACAGCTGAGTTTTACCCCAGAGGTGCAGTCTTGAGCTGTTGCTGATAAAAGTGTTGCTCACACTTCTGACAACTACAGTTACATAGTATCATAGAATCATAGAATCATTAAGGTTGGAAAAGACCTCTAAGATCATCAAGTCCAACCGTTAACCCAACACCACCATGCCCACTAAACCGTGTCCCTAAGCGCCTCATCTACACATCTTTTAAATACTTCTAGGGATGGTGACTCAACCACTTCCCTGGGCAGCCTGTTCCAAGGCCTGACCACTCTTTCAGTGAAGCAAGTCTAAATTCCAGGACCAGGAGTGCTGCTGAGGACCAGGTGACAGCTCTGGGAGCCTGCTGATTTATATCAAAACGAGATGCGAGGCAGCCACCAACCCACCTGTCCTCATCAGCCCCATACCTCAGTTCCTAAGGAAAGCAAACCTACAGGCCTGGGCTGGAGTCACGTCTCACTTGGACGTGCAGCAGCACACACTGCTTAATTTCAGCATGGCTGCAGTGCGCAGCTGCTATCTTAGAATCACGCTGTCCAACATTAGGAGTTCCAACTCAAAGTGCCATACCCTCACCTGAACACAACCCTGACGTCTCCACGTGCCTAAGTTTCCATGAAAGGCACCGAAAAATCTGAGACCAGGGGCTGGGGCACTTGCTGGGAGTGAAGAATACAACTCCCCAGTCTCTGTGCTAGTGAAGGTGAGCAGAGCAGAGGGAGGGGGAGCTAAGCCTGGCATCCTGTAGCATTGGCACCCCCTGAGATACAGGGACCAAGGGTCCTTCAGGGCATTGAGGGCTCTCTTAATGTCCCAGTTCAGTGACCTACTATGACAGGGAAAGAAGAGATGAGGAATTGTCTTTTTCTCCATGCGTGTGTGTGCGTATAAAGGTCTGACTTAATTTCTTTATATGACTCCTCTTCACAAGGAGCCACATGGAGAGGACAAGAGGCAAGGGGTATAAGTTGCACCAAGAGAGGTTTCATCTTGGTATAAGACAGACATTTTTTACAGTGAGAACAATTAATCACTGAAACCTCCCCCCCAGGGACATAGTGGAGTCCCCATCACTGGAGGCTTTCAAGACATGACTGCACAGGGTGCTAGATAATCACATCTAGGCTCCCTTTCCCACAAAAGTTTGGACCAGGTGATCTTTCGAGATCCATTCCAACCTGGGCTGTTCTGTAAGTCTATGAAAATGGCTCATCACAAAGAATCCCAGACAAAGATGGATGACTGCCTGGAATAAAGTGCCTATATTTTGAGAAGAACATGAACCCAGCCTTGCCCTCCTCTCAGCAAGTCCCACTGGATTTCTTTGGCAGCATCCTACCCAACTGGACACTGTCAAAAAAAAAAAAAAAAAAAATCCCACCCTTAGCTGCCTAACTGCCCTGTGTTGTACTGGGAGCCTGGGCCCAAACTCCAGGGAAGAATTCTGCCTGGCAGCAGAGAGGCACTGCCTTCGTGGCTCTGGCTCTGTGTGTCTAGGCTATTAAAAAGAACTTTCCCACGTAGTCCCAGTGTTATCTCTGATTCTTTCTGATAAATTCAGCAGTGTCTAGTCAAGATAGTCAGGGCTCTGACATGCACCGCGTTCAATTTTCAGATCCTAACTTGCCACATTTCCAACACTGAAGGAATCTCCCTGGTCAGACCTGATACTGTCTGCCAAGTGCAACTTGGTGATACAGCAGAATGTTATCGTGCACATTTTATTTATCACCTCATTTGAAGAGATATTAAGACACCCACTTTCTTTTGTTTG
>NW_009202121.1:70032-110879 GCF_000690835.1 Fulmarus glacialis
TATGGAGGGAGAAGCCAATAATTGCCAAACTTGTTTATCCGATGTTCTCAAACTCATAATGGTGTAGCTGGAGAATTTAAATTGGTCTGTTATTGAATTATGCAGTCTCTCACCTATTCCCAGAGGGTTCCCAATCACAGTTTGGCCTGTAAGGAACAGGTGGAACTGTATCTCTTTGCATAGTTTTTTTCTCTTAACAATGGTGATTTGAAATATTTTAAATATCTCTCTCCCTATTTCCCTACTATTTTATCTCTTTTTTTTTTAATTATCTTTTAAACAAATATTCATGCAAGAGAGTTGTGCATGTTGCTCTGAAAGAAGTTTCGATGTCATTCTGAGAGAAATTCCATGCAGCTGGAAACTGCCCTCCCTTTCCACCTTCAGACTGATCCATTCCCCAGAGGCATATTGGATTGTGGAAAGTTGAGCTTATTGAGAATTAGTTGGTTCCTTGGATAAATGAGACAAATGATGAGGCACTTGAAACATTAGTATCAGAAATGCAAGATCAATTCAAGATCTTCATCCCCAGCCACTATGAATGGCAGCAAGGAAAACTATACCTCATGTATACGCTAGTAGACTCTGAGCTTTCGCAGCACTCCATAAAGCAGTTTCCAATACTTTCCAACAGAGAATATCACTCTTTTTTCATATATTCCCCTTCCCATCACACTTTGATACAAGGGTCATTTAAAATCTCTTCCTATATGTCTTCTGTAAAAACCTCTGAAAAGTTGACGATGAAGCTCCATTTTCCCTTTGTAATGGCTCATATATCCAAGTGCCAATATGGACACTACTAGTGGGACCCAGCCTGACTTGCAGCAAAATTGGCTATAACGTTTACATAGTGTCCACTTTCTGTCAAAGGCCATGGGGGGCCATTAACAGAACCAACACGTGCACGCATCAGATTGCACTATTTTATCAATAAAGTAGACACACACAAAGCTACTGGGAAGGGATCCAAGATTTTCAACTCACAAGATGTAATTAATCTTCCAGGGCCTGATAATTGCACAATGCTATGTGGCTGCTCAGAGGGGAGTAGTACACCCACCCATGCTTGCTTAAAGCCCTGCAAAAATTCCTCCTGTCTATGCTTTATATGTTGTGAGAAGACAGTAGCGTCTACGAACTTGCTACACATTCATGCCCACACAAACAGATTTCTTGGCTAAGCCATACTGACTTTATTTGATAGTACAAGAGAGATAGCAAGGCAGAGGAGGGTCATAATCGGCTACAAAAATTAAGAACAAGAAAGATACACTGTGTCGACTCATACTGAGGAAGTATCCTCAATAACTCTTTGGATACTCCAAAGAGAAAACAAATAGTGGTGGCTGTGATTTGTCCCTAAATGAATGAAATACCCAGCAGCCACACAGCAAAACATCTTGCAGAAAGCCTGCTGAGCTCCATCCCTCTCACTGAATCTTCTCCCTTGCTCCTGGGAATAGCCCCAAGCAGGAAAAAGAGGGACAATATGCACGTGGGAGTGGTAATAAAAGATTTGGGGACTGAACTGATGCCGTATTCAATTATTTCAGTTGATGGAAGAGATAACATTGTCAGAAAGTCTTTGGCTTTCTCAGCTATGAAGTCATATTGCAAGAAGAAGTTCTGTTGAAAAGAGATGGTCTCCTTCTCTTAAAGAAGGGGAAGGTCATTTTTGGACATAAGATTGCTGTGAGGCTTGGGCTTTAAACTAGAATCACATGAGACTGACAGCAAAAGTCCACAGGTAGGTATAAAAACAGATCCTGGCAAAGGATAAGCTAAGGGAGTGGGGTTATTCAACAACAAGGCTATAGGAGAAGAACAATAATAATCTGCAGAGCATCCTGCAACACCTGAACGTCAAGGCTGAGAGTAAGAGAGAGCCAGCAGGAAAAACTGAAGGCATAAACTTATGATCAAAATTACACATAATAGAGGCATAACAGTGTCTGGTTGAGAAAATTCACAACTAGAATATTACTGCAAGAAGGCATCACTTCTCACAAAAGAAAGGACAAGGCTTGCATGTCACAGATGCATACACTTGGTCTGAGGTCTCATAGCATTCTCCTAAGCCAGCTGAAAGACTGTAGGAAGTTACTGTTAGCTGGGTAAAAAACTAACTGGGATACCGTATTTTGAAAACAATTATGACTTGGCCACTGTCAAACTGCAGGGGACATGTAAAGACTGTGGTTCCACATGAGTGTCACGGAGTTCTACATTATTCCGTTTATTCACTACTGTCTTATTCTAGTGAATACACCTTCTAAAACACCAACTCAGAAGGGACAATAATTCTGTTAGAGGACAGAATTCAAAATGTGTTGGGTTTTTTAGTTGGTTGGTTGGGTTTTTAATCAACCGGATAAATAGGCTAATATTGTTGTCAAATATGTCGAAGTTAGCTAAAAAGGAGGAGGGATGCTTAGGATAAAAGAATGATTAAAAAAGAGGCTTGAATCACAGCCATGGAACTGTAGGTCAGAAGACCTCGGAGAAAAACTTTTTAACAGGAAAATCAAAAACATTGACTATTTTTGTTTCACACAAAAACTTTAATATTGTTTTCTATTTTTATACACGAAACAATTTTAAAATCTTTTGATCTAGAGAGTGACCAAATCAATTATTTGTAGGGCACTAGCTGTTGATATTCCATATGTGGAACAACATACCAGGCAAAATGGATTTTCAGATTCGTCACTCTCATTAATTTCCAAGTTAACCACAGCTTGCTTACAACACAATATTATTATTTTTAATTGAAAGAAAATTAATGAAATATTAATCTGAAAGCTACTTTTTAATCTAAGAAATGAAATTAAATTTGCAAACTTGTTTATACATTCACAGTTATGAGAGGGTGGATTAGATCTTCCCTTAATAGTTCCTACTGCTGGAAGTCAAATTGTATGTATTTGATTTGTTTTCAGACTTATTTGCATTTTTAAATCTGCCTCTAAAGTAGTCATTACAAATAGACTTTAAGGGTCAAACACACTTTTAAAGCTTAGAGAGGTGGAAGATTATGGTCTCCCACTGTAGGAGTGGCTGCACCACTGAACATAACCACTGACTTTCAGCAAGCCACTGACTTTCATCGGCACCTTCCCTGTCACAGTATCTGTGGATGAATATTGCCTGCAGGTTACAGACTAATGATAAACTTTCTATTTTATTGCCCTTTCATGCATTTAAATCAAAAGTGTTTCAGAGCAGTTGTATCCCAAAAACCTGGATACATGAGGTGAGAAAGCAAGCACTATTTAATCCAGCACCACCTATTTTGTGCTTCATGCTGCCTCACAGGAAAATGGGCACAAAAACAAAGGACAGAGGAGTAGCAGCAGAACCAGGCTGCAGTTGGAGAATTAGCTCCTGACAACAGGATGGCATCTTTTTGGATAGCCTTCTCACAACTGCAGAACACTACACTGCAGCCTCTCTAGCCATTTATTTTAGGAGCTCTTGATATCTCTCTTCTGGTCAGCAGCAGAGGGATCAAATGATCATTGTCACTGGCATGATCCCATAATCACAGCTAGGAGAGAGGGCATGGCATAGCAGTGTGGGGAGGTGTGAGATCCAGATCTGGCTTCTAGAGAACAAGGGAGGAGAACAACCACAAGTCTTATGAAGATGCACAAGACCTGATGAAGCTCCTTAAGGATTTAGGATTTTTAGCCTAAAAGACCCTTTCTTGTTGTCATTGGCCTAACCCCCATCTAACAGAAAGTCATGGCTGGCCTCTGGTTTCCACTCAGCTGTGGCAGTACTCCTGTTTCCAGACAGACGGGAATGTATTACACTGACCTCTCAGAAGACTTCACCTGGGGACTTCACATAGCACGGCTATCACAATCTATAGCACTACCTTTGCGCTCTAACAGCACTGCCCATTATCTCAGTATCAGCTGTAACTGCAGTGAAGCTGCATGGTCCTGAGCCAGAGTGACAATTCTTTACCAGCCCTTACCAAGCCAAGATGTGGCTGAGCACAATCGATGCCATGGTTATGTAAGCAAATGCTTCAGCTGGGAAAAGCGCTGCCTCCATGGTTCTGCTCAAGGATCAACTTTCAACCAGCACTTGAGGCCACCTTTCTGAACACTGAAGAAAAGCATCATGAGGGGCCTTGAATGCAAAGGCAGACATAAGTGCAAAGCCTGAACTTCGTGTTGCTCCATTTCCATTTGATCAACACCTCATCTTTGCTCTTACACTGCGGACAAATTTGTTCAGTTCCTGGGATAAAATGCAAGCAGCCTCAGGGTGTTTCTAGCTCACAGTTTATTTTCCTTGGTTCTCTTCTGAGCAGAAGAGAACAGCTGAGGTGGGCACTCAGATGCATTAGTCTGAAGGAGCAGAAGAAAAAATCCTCCTGAGCCACCATTGCTGTACTGGACCAGGGGAGCATAATTACCCGCTCCTCACAGTCAAGTGCGTGTGCATACTTTGTATTTTGATTTCTCCTTCCAGTGGCTAACATGTCATAAAAAGACTACAAAGCACTGGAAATAGAAGTACAGTGTTTTAACCCAAGAGCAGTTTCTCCACATTCACTACAACTGGATCTCTTTGCAAACGTATACTCAGCATGTCATCTCTGTCTTCTCACATCCATGAGCACCTCATCAGATGTCTGTTTCTTTCAGGGCTGTCTTTGTACAAACACCAGTACCATGTAAAATCTTTACCTTCAGTTTGAAAGTGGCGTCAAACCATTCCATAACGTCAAATAAATAGATTGGTCTTTCTAGCCTACTTCAAAATCCCTGTTACACTGAACAGTTTGAGTGCACAAAACTATTTGACATTTGACTAACTCCTTCATACAGTAAGGACTTGACACCATGAAAGGAGTGTATTTACAATAGCTTTGTGCTTGCAAATGTCACTCAAGCATCATCTAGCATAGCAGCAAACCACCTGGTCTCTGCCATAGCGTTCTGTTAACAAGTGGATGGAAAGGTTACACCGGGAAGTACAGCGGTAGTAGATCATTTGATTATGTAACTCTCAGTAATTACTTGGGTAAAGACTTGTACCAGGCCTTCAAAGGAAATTCTGTCAAATACAGGAGGCACAATATTTTGGGTGTATTTTCCTTATAGCAGGGATTTGAGATGGACTAGTTTAGAAAACTTAAAAAATAACTGCAGGAATTGAAAATCCTACCCAGAACACACACACATACGCACACTTGACAGATTAATGCAAAAAACTTAAAGTGGCTATTTAGCGTATTTTTACTTTCCGGAGTCTATGGACGACAGAAATGGAAGAAAGATAAAAGCTTGGCAAGTTTTAAGCTTTCTAAAACTTGTAACTTGATCACCCGGTCTATGTCTCAGCTTTGGGCTGTAGTGGGGACTGCTGTTCCAGAAATTGAAGCACACGCTCTATAGCCACAACACTTTACAAGTCACATTGCACCTGCATTGCTCAGCATTTTTCAAGACAGATGAGTAAGAGCGGGCTTGCTAAGGACAAAGTAACAGACTTAAGAGTTGTCTCACTAACAGAAGGCACTGCTAAGTGACTTAAAAGTGGCACAGAGGAGTTTGCCATCTGTTGCTGCTTACTGATTTCCAGATAACTGAGTTCAGTTTGCAAGCAGAAAGAGCACGCCTTCATGTGCAACAGCCAGCTGTTACGGACCAGCTCAGCCTGGGTGCTCGATTCTCAAAGACAGCTCAGCAATCACCAAGGCCTACAAATCAATAGGTTTTTAGAACAGCTCCATATGTCATGTCAAATCTCAGATTCTTTTCATCTTTCGTACCATCACCACTACTAAAGTTTCCATACCCATCATGATCACTGTACAACTCCACTCCTCTTAGCAAGCTTGCTTTGGAGTCACCGGGTGGGTTTTGAGCACATTTAAACCGGCAAGGTGAGAGCAGCAAACACACCGTAATTTCTTCACCATCTCTGGAAGTGCGCGGTTCTAGACACTATCCCCTTCAACACCTGGCTCAAGAATCATTGGAGCATGAAATCAATTGCTCACCTTTTGATCCAGACTGTAGGCCAAGATCCACTCCTCCTGCTTGGGGTGGAAGAGCAAGCTCTGGATATAGAAGTTCAGACGGTACTTCTGGTAGGTAGCCCCTTCATCAGAGCTGATGAGGATGCTGCTCTCAATCTCTGGATCACTAAGAAGCATGATCTAAATCGAAAAATGGAGGGAAAGGAGTGTTAATGGAAAAGAGAAACCGAACATCATTTAAAAGTAAGGTCATACAGCATGATTCCTATTACACGTATTCAGAACATTGCTTAAAATTGTAAACAGCCCATAGGATTTCCCAAATAGTGGTGGTTTTTTGGTGTTTCACTTCCATTTTATTTGGTGATTCATTCAGCGATTCCTTTTTTTCATTTTATTTTTGTACAGACAAATTCAGAAAGCCCAGCAAGAATGAAAAATGCTATGTTGATATTGAAGCAGATTTTGGTTGGGTATAGCAACTTCAGACAGCCGCATCAGGCTTACCTGGTCCCTTTCTAGTTTACTACCTCTCTTCCCAAATGTGGAATACTCTCTCCAAAAGTACACAACAGGGCACTCCTGAGATTTAACGCTCGTTCTTTGTCAGCTTGCAGAGCTACAAGTGAGAGCATCACCTCATTGGAAACACCGAATGCCTACCTGGATCAGCTGCTGGCATCTGCAAATAGTCCATGTGCGTGTGCACGAGCATTGATACGAGATCTCATATATCATGCTTCCAATTTATACAGCAGGAGATGTTCATTCACTCAGCGAACACATAATTTTCCCCAAGCGCGGGAAAGTGTATGACCTCAATTTGTACAGGGAGGAAAACACTTCTGAGCCTCTAATTTTAATTAGAAAATTATTACCAATATTTTAAAATAGGTTGATTTCACATTATCAGATGGCATGCTCTACATAAATGTTATCAAGAAAAATGTTGTGGAGACATTAACACCATCTTATTAACATCTGGAGAAAACAACATCACATTAAAGCAAATGCCAGTACCATAAAATAAAGGCAAACAGTGGGAAATAAATTAGAGCTGTGCTAAACACAGCAGGTTATTGATACAGTAGCTGAAACAAATACAGAAACTGCCTTTCAGCAGTAAAACAGATCCAGGAATTGCCTTTTTTTAGCTAGCTGCAGAATGATCAGCTATCTGAGACCCATTGCAGTTTTGTTACACTCACATGTCCACGTTAACTTTTCTCATCCAACTTCACAGAGCTCCAACTTCAAGACTACAATAGGGAAACACATTAATTTTGACAGCAAAAATCAGCTACAAGGAATGGTAAGACCGTTGGTATGTTAGACCTTGATCAAGCAAAAAAATTTTTAATCTTAAGCACCTCATCAACTCCACGAAGTCACCAAGGAAAAGTGAATATAATGCAAATGGTTTCTGATCCTTTCCATTAAGAAATGAAAAGGGCCTTTAAAACTGGAACCGAATGTTGTCCCAGGGTGAAGCTAACTGTATGAATCCAGCTTGAGCTCAGAGCTCCTTCAACATCCCTCTCATATACCGCTTACCAGCCTCATAAAGCAATCTCCACTTGTTCCCACAGAAAGCCACACCACAAGTCCTGGAAAAGTGCCCTTGCATTGTGCTCTGGTGCACAGCATGGGAAATGAGAAACATCCTCACAGGCAACTGACTTTCTGGGAATTATTCTTGAGAATAGGTCCCGATGGCCTCCACCTAGAAGGAAGCTTTGGTACGTTTCTTCTTTCTAATCAGAGCAAAATACATATTTAATTTTGCTCCAAACAAGAAAGGTTTCCCCACTATCTCAAGATATTTTTTCTGTCACTGGTGACTTAGACTTCAAAGACATTTTGTCCCCCAAGTATACCCCTGTTCATCTAAAACGTATTGCCTGTGCCAGAGAGAGAACTGTAACATACTTTAGTAAAAATTGCTTGCATCTGCAGAATGGAAGAAGGATGTAAGATTGCCAATATAACAGGATATCCCAGAGAGATCTTACATTTAAAAGGAAGGATACTTCAGGAGTAAAAAGACTTTCCACCTGATGTCGCAGAAGGTTACAAAGTTAATAATGCTGTTTATTAAGAGGTCACTGTTAGAGTTCTGCCCTCAGATAAGGAGCACAAGACAGCTAAGAGTTGCATAGACCTGATGTGGTACACCTGTAAAACACCCACTCTGCAACACTTGGGTGGATAGTTCAAGAAATGGGTCAGATGAGATGGAAAAGAGGATGTTTCCACCAGATGGTTCACAAAGCCAGGCAATTTGTTCCTCTGGAAGCATAACAGTTGTTGCAAGATCAACCAATAAAACCATCAAGCTAGGAAAATTAAGAGCTAGAGGGAAAGCTGGAAGAGTCTAAGAACAGTCATACCTTGTGGTAAGTGCCATCACATTAGTTGCCCACCCCGCTTCACCCAGTTCTGATATCAAGTCTCCATTGTTCAAATGGAGAAAAGAACACACCCAACATCTCTGTTGTCATCCATCCTCCCAGGCAAGGCTGGTCCTACACAAAGCAGGATGGAAGAAACAGGAGGCTGAATCATTTTGAAATTTTGAAAAACAAAAGGCCACCACCAGTCATGCAGTTAGGACTGGTCCACAGTTTTTTTATGTGGCAAGCAGGAAAACAAGAGTGGGAGACTCTGGGCTTTATTTTTTATTATTTTTTGTCTTTTTTCTGTTGGAAGCTTTGGGGGGAAGGGACAACTTTTGGCAGGGGAAATAACAGGACATTTGTCAAAGGCCTGAAACTGCCACTTCTCATTATGGGACCAGGGCAAAGGTTCCACCCCAGTAGTGATTTAGATTAATCGCTTTTCATTAAGAGCCAATAAACAAACTCCAGTCAGAATGAGCATTTCTGCCAGCACCCTGTGTTGCCATTTATAATTGCCATAAAGAATAGCAAAGGAGCACCAGAGAGTTGTCAAATGTAATTTATAGGTTTTTAAGATCTAATCATTTTCTATAATATTAAATTAAATGGCAGCCTTTATTAAAAAGGAAATTACATTTCACCTTGCTACATTCTAGAATATATATATACACACATATATATAAAATATTATTTTCAGTTGCTGCCTTCTCTAGTTTAAGTGGAGTGGGGAAGGGGAGGCAGGATTGATTACTGCTAAGGGTAAGTCCTTGAAAACATACTTGAGATGAGGTGGTTTATACTACATAGCTTTTCCTCTAGAGGCTATAGCCTGACCTCCAAAATTCAGTGGACAATGAACGGCAAGCACCAGACAAAACAAACCAGGCTGAAAATCAGACTGAACTTCGGATAGGTCCTTAGGAGATGAATGCAGAGGAAGAGAGCTGTCTGGTACGTGGTGTATCTCCTTTAAAGCAGGAACTTTGGGGGCAATGATGACACATACAGAGCTGTTCTGAATGAACTCCAGTTCAGCAGAACACCAGACACCAGCGGGGGAAGCACAGAGAAGGGAGATGATTCCGAGAGGCCACCTTGCAAGAACAACATAAACTACGATGTACAGACTGAGATCTTTGGCATGTGATCAGGAAACGCATCCAGCTCTGACTAGTTCAAGGAGATTTATCCCAGGAAATAAGCAGCACAGGCTGCAGGCAGAAAGAACAAGGTGGGGAGGTGTCATACCTATACCTGCCACAATGTATTTGGTACACAAACCATAGAAGTAGCTAAGAGTCACTCACATTTGTTGGAGAGCATGTAGGACGTTTAAAGGAGTTCTGAACAAATGCAGAAGTGGGGAGGAAGGAAAGTGACACCACATCACAGCACAAATCCACTAAAAACAGCATGCCGTCTGATGGGGCTAATATAATAAAAACTAAGGCAGGATTTGTAACTAAGAATCTGAGTTCCTGCTACCCTGATTAACCCAGGTGTGTCACTGGGTTAATACAAACACCTTCCGCAGTAGTGGTTTCACATAGGCTATGTCCAGGTGGATGAGTCAAGATGGTGACACACGCCTCTTCCTCTGCTCCAAGCTAGCCAGGCACAAAGATGACTGAGATCTGGAATATTGAACCACACCAGTAATGAGCTAGCACACTTCTCACAGGCACAACACAAAAACGTGCCCAGACTACTGGCTTGGAGCTACAGGTAGCCTGAGCTTGTATCTGCCTAAATCTTCCTATTGCAGTTACGCCAAAGACTCCCCTACAGTTTGGTGCTCAGTTCTTGTCTCAGCACCCTTCACAGCTCTGCCCTCACTTTAACAGGCCTGCTTGGCACATCACCGCTATCCTTCCTCTTCTGCACCCAAGGCACAAAAACAACCACCCCCACTCCCCCATCATAGTACCTGTATCCATACCATCAGATTCAAAAGCGTTATCACCACTCTTGCTCCCTGGTTCTGTGTTATCCCACACAACAGAGATTTGTTTTGTACACAGCTGAATCTTTTAATAAACCATCTCTGGTCAAAAAATGAAACAACATGCCACATAAAAGGCATTTTTATTAATACTAGTTTTCATTTAATCCCTTTTTTTTTCCTCAGCCAACATAAATTTTCACTGTAAATTACCAAAGTGCACGTCCTTAAATCAGCACAGAGAAGTTTTATAGGTACAATATCTGTAGCAGTAGTACCACTGAGCTACATTAGCAGGAAGCATCCAGTAAATGAATAAAGAAGACAAGTTCAAAATATATGTCTTTTGTTCCCAGAAGTAAGTAGATAGCATTAAACCATTGTGTATTGCCTTCTGATTTTCCTCTTCATTTCAATGCGCTTTTCATAAGCAGTCCTTTTCAGAGGCCCCAGTCACATTCTCATTCACCTATATGAAGTGCTATTCTAAACAGAAATAAACAAAACAGTTTTAAAAAAATCCACCTACAAACCACCCAAGCCTCCATAGTACAAAAGAAACCCAGCTCCTTAGCAAAGTATTAGCAATTTGCTCTGTAGCACTTCATTGTCCTCTTCTGCAATTGAAAAGGTAGTCCTGCCACAAACACTGCTGCAAAACCAGAAACTTTAAGTTTCATGTTTACAGCTTCATAGTGATTTCCATATTGGATGTGCTCAGCTTACACATAAAAAGGCTTTTTTTTTTTTTTTTTTTGGCCTCCTTCCACTGGACCCTCAACTCAGAGGCACTTTAGGTCCTTCCTAAAAAAACTTGAGGTCCTTCCTAAAGCCAGGTAACATCCACATCAACAACAGGAAAGCACAAATCTTTTAAAAAAGAAAAAAACTTTTTTTTTTTGCTTTCCCATTTTGATTTAAAACATTTAAAAGATTGTATGGTCTCACAAGACCTCTGGAGCTAAGCCTACTTTCCAACAAAGTTCCATATTAGCTTTGAGTTTAAAAAGCCAAAAAGTTTCAACAATTTATGCTGAAATGTCAGTGCAAATGGAGGATTTTAGCTTTGTTTGGACTTATGATGTCCTTTCCTCTTTTTGAAACTGAAAAACCAAAATCAAATGACATTTAAAGGCTTAAAAATATAAAAATCATTTTCTTCCTTCAAAGCATCAGCTCATCACAAGTATGTTCAATGTGAATAGTTTGGAACTCTCTTATGGGAAAAGTAATATTTTACTGCTGAAGCATTTGAGATTAAATGTTTGACCATCTGAAATTTCTCACTGGCAAATATTTGCTTATTCGTTCCCCTCCCATTCTTCCTCTCTCCTACATCATTACTGCAATTTATTTGCCCTGCAGGCTAAAGGATGCCCTCGGAGATATATACACAGCCTTAAACTCCGAGAACACAGCTACACACAGCATACCTGAAGCCCTTCTATGCCAATCCCATGAAGGACAGATGCAACTCATTGCAACAAAAATCTCATCCTTTTTTCTTCTTACTCACCACGTTTCAGTTCAATTAAAAAACTTCAGTTTAATTAAATCAGCCCAAACCCCTCTGTGACAAAAATGTACCAGTGTCACAAGTAACTGTCTACTTACCAGCAAAAGTAACACCTGGATGAATCAGCATTAAGATAAAAATATCTTTGCACGATTTGCGCTAGTTTAGAAAACACACCTTAACTTTACACAAACTTTTACAGAAGGTGTTCTGAAATGGCTAAATACCTGCTCACTGCGCTGTAGATTTACTGACTCCGGCAATAATCAGGGGAAAAGGAAGCCAACCTCTACTTTCCAGTCACCAAGACTGGATATCAGTCAGACAGGAAAAAAAGGGAGATGGCAGTGATAAAAATCTACCCTAGAGAGAAATCCTATTTATTTACATACAAGTAAAGCAACCCACCCCATTACTCAGTGATCAGCAGCCATGACATGACATGGGAGGGACATCTGCTCTCTGGGAAGCGAAAGAAGACAGCCATGAAGAGGGCAACAGCTTCCACATAATTACTAACTTTACATCCCAAAAGGAAATCACTCATTGTAATCCCTTGTGTTACAGAGTAGCCCAGATTTGGGGCTCCTTCTTGCTTCACATAGCTCAAAAACTTCCTTAATGTTAAGGATAACCTGTGGGCATCAGTCAAGCAGTAAAGGTGCACCGAGCTTTCATGAAAGATAAATTGTCTGGACCTACCCTGTTTCAGCTTCTTGTAACTTCACTTCTTATTGCCCGAAATTTAAGATTAATAACAGGTTTAATTAATGAATATAGCACCAGATCACCATCTCTCAGAACCATAGCACTGTAATCTTAAAGGATGAAGTGCACTGCACTCACTTTATATGGGTTTATGAAGCATGTGTTATAAAAGTACTTCAACCATAAGGCTTTTATACCTTGGCACTCACTTCAATACAATCCCATAAAATCCATGCAATCTTTAAGCATTAAAGGTGACTTTCACTACTGTATTTATTATTGGATAATGAAAAATGAGTCAGACACCCATGGAAACCGAGCAATGAAATAGAGTTTCCTGAGACTTTTGCATTGGGTCTGCATTATATGTACCGTGACCAAAGAACCAAATAGCTCTCTCAAGACCTTTCAGGCACTTCATGCTAACCTCTCTCCAGAACTTTCTTCCCATCAGGACTTCTCTGTAATTATAAACCAACCTCTACTTTGCAGAATCCCATTGATTGTCACTGAACTTTCCAGATGTCAACAGCTGTTTCTGTAAGCATCCAACTCCTGTGAAGGAATTCCTCCATAGAATCCTCCAGCTGTGCTGGAGACTGCAGCTCTCTACTCCAGTAAGTTGGTTTGAGAAGACAGCACAGATCTCTGACAATAACATCAGGGGGACCACATTGTGGGTTCCCCATCTTTCCAGCATTGAGAGAAAATGATCAGAGCACATCATACTGTTCAGGTTACATGCAGGTCTTATGTCTTTGTAGAATGTTTTGTGTTTTGTAGCAGGTACACAAAAGATAAAGACCATTACAAGCTAGAAAGTAATAAGCTATAAAATGATTTTTTTTTTTTTAACCTAAAACAACAGGGTCTTCTGGTGACACTGCAACACAAAACAGGACATCACTGGGGTGCTTGTTCATTTTTATGAATATCAAACCCTCTTCTGAAATGCAATATGTAATTATTCTGCTGTCCCCTTGTTACATATACTTAGACAGCCCATCTTCAAAATTGAGAGCAAGTTTCATCATAAGTTTTGTAAGTTGTACCACAACAATATTCTGCATAGACATTAAGACCATTTTGTCAATCAGAAATGATGCAAGCATAAACGTGCTGTCCAAACAGCACACCCTCCCCGCCAGGATCAAGCACCCCAGGTTCACTGTTGACTTGAAAAGCCCCTCAGCAGAATCCTGGTACTGTCAGAAATAAAACTAAGAGTTTTAGCTACAACCAGCCCAATATGTGCCTTGTCTCTACAGAACTTGGAACCGGTAGTTCAGGGGAGCATAAGTCCGGCCTATGAGGATGAATAATCTACATGCATGAGATACTAGTATCACACTCAGACACTGAACATAGAGTCCCAGCATGTGCTACATAGAGTTGGCTCAGTCAGGGAAGAGTATACATTTAAGATTACAGCATCTCAGTAATTCTTTTATTTGCTTCTCGCAAAGAATAAAAAGGATGGAGATACCAGAAAGACTTTGGGGAGACTCTGAGATAGAGCAGTTTGGTGGCAAAAGAATGATTATGTATCGTCCTCCTATCTGAAAATCCATAGGAGAGATATCTTACATGATTAACTCTGAGAAAAGAGATCAGTAAAAGCATGTCAAGTGAGGACCAGCACCACCTTGCCTTCTCTAAGGAGATGCACATCAGCCCACCATGCTTGTTTACAGTGAACAACCCTGGTTAATCTTTCTGACCTCTATTTTTTCTCATATCTAATTATATCCAGATTACAATTATAATAAATTGTTCAGATTTGTACAAAATTAAAACAGGCTCTTGGCATTGCAGCCATACCTGCCATAAATTGCCATATCAAAACAAAACACTTCACAGAATTCCAAGCTCACACACCCCATCCCCTATGGAGAGAGCACTTCATTTAATTACCACCTCCAGCAGCTGCGCAAGAGCACAGATGCACCTTGCAGGATGCCCTGAGGATCAGGAGCAAATCAAGGCTAAATTGGATACAGAGCAAGAACCCCTCAAGGAAAACCACTCTGCCATCCTCCTTGGCAGGTGGGAAATGAAAATATATCATGACTGTAAGGCTTAAGCAAAATCAGAGCTGGGAAAAGAACTCAGGTACCTAAGGCTGCCATCCTAACCTGCCCACAATGCCAAATCCCAGGCTAGATCCAATTTGCATGCACAGGAGTGGAATAAGCCATCGTACTAGACCTAACAAAGCAGAACGTCTCATCTTTGTTTTACTGCTAAGCAGGTCAGAACAACATGTCTCCCCCCTTTCTCTTGTCTTTTTGGCACTGGACACATGTACTTTTCACTTTTAATTACAAGGCACAGCAAGCATTTGCTTGTTAAATTTCAGGTGCCAGTGGGGATGGAAGCCATCCAAAAAGCATGTGTTTGACCTGGCAAAGAGTGACTGATTGGCAACAGCCACATACTTGGTTGTAAAACCTTTTCATTGTCACAGCAAGGCAGAGTTTACCCAAGGTTACTCCATTATACTCTTGTTATAACTGCACATTCTCCAGCCCCCCACAGATCACCAGAGCAAAGTCCTCTGCCACAGTAATCCCACCTTCCTGAGGCCACTTTGGTGCTGCATGCTGTTCAGCTATTTTGCCAAAGTCTTTTCCATATCACAGCATGTTTATTCATAGTTCCCCTTTACGAACTGCCAAATGGGTTACAAGCATCACCACTGATGGTTGGTTTTGTATATATCCAGTTTGACCATCACTTGTATGACTGGGCCTGGGCCAGAAGTAGAAGGAACCCTGGCTGGTGACCTTAGGCAACAACCGATGCTTCCACAGGAAAAACAGACACACCAAATGAGCAGAAGAGAAATGTAAAGAAATTCTGATCTATATTATGCTTTGCCCTGGAGTCTGGTATTTCTGCATAGCATAGTTCTGCATGATGTCTTTCTACTCTTCTTGATTCTATATAGGAAATCCCTAACTGTTGCAACATCTGACACACTGTTTTGTGGTCACCAGCTTCTTCTAGTGACACAGAACAGCTCTGATCCCAAACTGTGTGCACAGAAAGAGAAAAGCAGCATTCACTGTTGTAATTATATGTTATTTGAGTAAATGCATGGTTGTGCTATTATCCATAGAACTACAAAGTAGTTTTCACCATTATGTAATGGTGAAATTTCTGCATGTAAGCAGAAAGAGTTACAGAAAATAATGTTACCAGTAAGGAGAGGCTGTGTGCACCACAGCTGCTGGAACTGAGAACGCCATTTATATAAAAACACTCCTCTGATTATAGGTCTCACTTGGAAGAACACTTTATATGTGGGAATAAGTTTACTCACAGTCGTTGCCCCATTACAGAAGAGAGAGATGTGCATGGATAGTTACTCATGGGGGTAAACTTTTCCAGCCCGTATACAGCAGTCTATTTCATTTCAGGACAGTAGTGTTTCATGACTCTTTAGAAAAATAAAAATTGTATTATGTATCTCCCTTGAGGCCATTAAACCTGAATACAATTTTAAATGCATCATTGCTTCTCTCTGCTTACACACTTTATTTTTCTGCTTTTTAGTCAGATTGCAGAGAGAACATAGACAACAGTCAGCTTTATCAATGTTCACATCCAGATGCTAATGATCTATCTCAATTTACTTATCTGGCATCTATTACTCATGCCCCTCACTGCCCCTAATGTATTTCTCTTCCTAACATCCCCCCCACTGGAGAAAGCTGAGGAGGTAGGAGAAGGTCTATCCTTTTTCTGCATGAAAGGCTGAGGCCCCCAAAAATTAAAGGTTAAAGTTACAAAACATGATGGCATTGCAGTGCTCTGCACAGCAGTACTCAGCTCTAAGCTATCCACTGTGGCTGCAAGCTTCACACGCTAACTCAGGTGCCAGAGATCCTAATGTATGGGAAGGTTCAGGACCTAGGAACAGGATTCACAACTACCAGCTCACTGGCTTTAACAGTTTCCATTACATTTGCAAAATTATCTTCCAATGATACAGTCCTTGCAGGTTTATGGTAGAAGTCTTGTCTGCAATTACACACCAAGAAGGTGAGTGACTGCCCCAGTGGCTGTGAACCATAGCCGCTACGTCCTATTCCAACAGGGTCACTGATACCTCGCAGCCTTGGGACAAATCGCATACTTGCCTCTCCGTATCCTTCCATGCACATACATGAGCCCTGGTCACTGAGGTGTCCTGAAGAACTAGTAGTGTAAGAGGAAAGAGAATTGGAAAAGGGGACAAAGGTTTTATCTGCAGCGCAACCCTGACACTTTGCTTTAGGAATCAATTGGCAAAAAGATCCACAGTGCTGCTGGGGATAAAACATTTTACACAGAGCTGATCACATCAGACCTGAAGTCAGAGTTACTGCACTTACACTGTAAGAGGCAGATGCGCACATATGGCAGAAAGTGAGACAGTGTCCTGAGCCTTCAACCACCAGCATGTACCCTGCAGACGCTGCTAATCTCTTCAACTAAAAATGAGAATTCATTCAATGAGTAATGCTGGATTTCTTTACTCTTCACTTTGGAAAAGAATGAAATAAAAAGACATTTTGCCACAGATTGTTGGGTTTGAGGTAGGGTGGTGATTTTCCTTAAAGACGACAACTGTGTCCTGATGAACCAGCTCATATCACTAAAGATCAAGGTCAGGGCATTATGCAGTCTTCAAAAGGACCCACCTGCCCCTTTTCCAAGAGCTGCTCTCCACCCATTCTATTATTTTTCCTCCTTTTTAATAACAGGACATGCTGACGCATTAGTATTGATTGATTATCCTGCTGTCTGTGAAGCACCATTCCCCTCCTCGTTAATTCAAAACTACCTCATTTTTCATACTTCATAAATTAATATATTATTGGAACTGCAGCAGTAAAGGAGATAGCCATGTTTCATAGAGAAGTAGGGAGGGTGGAGAAAGGAAGGAAGTCTCATAAACCTGCCCTACATCAGGGTGTGCAACTGTGCCCACCCTGCTGACAAGCTGGGTGTTAAGTACAGGCAGCCCCTTACAAGGTGATGCATCCTGACAGTCCCTCTTTGTCCCTGTAACCAAGGCAGGGCACTCTGAAAGCTCACACGTGTCCGCTCTGCCCACTTCATAAAAGCAATGGCCACGCTAAGTGGCAAAATTGCAGCTTTATTTTAGTGGATATTATAAGTTCTGATCTGTCCTTTAACACTTGCTGGCTAAATTAGAGCAAACTACCTCTTTATTAAATACTGACAGCCAGCTCTGGGAAGTCCAGATCTAAATGTGGATATGACCTTTCCAGTTTTACCCCATCTCTTCTCTTTACGACCTCGTACCATCCCTAAGGCTCTGTAGGGCCCTAACTCTAGCAATACAAGGTGAAGCAGGCAGAGAGAGCAACAGGAGAGGTGGACTGACTTCTGGAAGCCAGACAAAGCAGCCCTGTCATAGATGTGCACCAGTATCCTGCCAAGGTGAGTCTTACCCGATAAATGACCTTTTTCCCCAAACATTTTTTGCAAGTCCTAGAAAAACAAAGCTGACATATTGGCTCAGGTTTCTCCCATCTTTCCCCTTCACAATCTGACTCTCCAGCCACTCCAGTAAACAATGAAGTGCAGTGATACACTCCTCAACAACCAATCTTAGGTTTTTTTAGGATATAGGGCTGGGAATTGTGTGTTTAAAATGGTAGATACCTACATTTACCATCAGAAACAGTGCCAAACAAACACTGCTCACCCACTTGGTTTTTGCACACAAAGCAACCTCAGGGAAGTGTGCATGGTAAATAAGTCAAGTCCAAAGGGTTTGAATTCTGATTTGCCTTTCCCTAAAATCTGTGCCTGTTTTCATTCAAGTGGCCAATTTTTTCCCCAATCCCCAGGCAGGGATTTCGGGATCACAGTTCCAGTCCTTGGTGAATAAATGACATAGCAGGTGTCTGACTGCTTTCTTCTTATTTTACTTAAACATCATGCTTACTTTTATCAACCAGACTTGCAATATCTGTGAAGACTAAAATGGCATTTATTTAACAAAACATTTTTCATAAAGCCAACTTAGCCCTCATTTTATTACCTATCTTTATTAATTAAATCCTGCATTAGGTTTCCATTCACTTTCAACACTTACCTCAGCACTAACCAAATGTGTATTAAATGAGTTCAGAAACCTATGAAAAATGCAAATAAAAGCTCTTGGAATGCATAAGTACAAAGACATGAAATGCAGATGCATAAAGGCACACACAGACAAGCCTCATTCTGGAATTTCATAATACATGAACTTTTTTTCTTCATGAACACTGAAACGATGGCTTTCAATATAGTATCTTTAAGATAGGTATAAACAGAAACAGCTACCCATCTCTCTTCTAACCCTCTCCCCTCCACCCCCATTAAATATTGCCATATGTGAGCATTTTGTTAAATATCACAATTGTGTTTATTTTTAGAAACAGCTGATGAGCAGTGGGTGAGGTTCACTGGGGTTTGGGATTTTTTGTTTGTTTTTTTAATGCATCTGCTTTTTCAGAGAATTAACTGAAAAAAAAACCCAAGAATCTCCAGTTTTCATGTTCATGCATACCGAGGGACAGCATTCCCCTGAGTACAACAACCAGACTGTGCCTGTTTAAGAAAGGGGGAAAGCTTCTGTTGGGGATCTCTCATAAGCTTGGGTCCCAGTTTTGTGTTGTCTGTGCTGACAAATGGTCATATCTCAGACCACAGGTGCTATGCGACTTCCATTTATCTCTATGGTTTATGTCAAGTCAGAAGTAGTAAAATTAAAACCTGCAAACAAACAGACAGTAGTTTGTTCTTTCTTTGAGTACAGGAGCCTACAGGTCAGGTCAGGTCCCAGTGGGGCATCTGACATGCCAGACCCCACAGCCCCAGGCTGCAGCAGGGCAGAGCACTCTCTCACAGGAGCCCTTTGACTACGAAGATCCACAAGGAGGCACAATCCCCAAATATAGTAATAATAATAATCTAAAAAACCCCAAACAAACCAAAAAAAAAAGCTACCACTATTTGGGCATACTGAAAAAGACCCTATATTTTAAGAGTATTCTAATAACACTCATGTTTTGCCTTTACATCTCAACATCTTCCATTCATTGATCTTGAACCATGTTTAAAACACTGATAAACTAAGTCATCCAGCATCAGGAAACTGTATTGCTTATGTAGGAAAGGTCTGAGAAACCTAATCTGAAAACGTGACACTTCTGAATTGAAAAAAGACAATAAAAATCGCTTCAAAAGGAGAAATTCCTAAAGTCCTCTTCTCCAAGTATTACAATACATCTGTAACTCAAAAGATTTCTTTCATACAGTTTCAGGTCATGGTTCTGCAAACATTTACAAAAATTCTCTCTTTTCTCAGTTGAGAAGTTCAAGCTGAATTAATCGGACAAGTAGACTGTATCCCATGCACAACTGTTCACAAGACTGCAATTTGTAGATAAAACACATCATGTCACATATCCTCTGATTCTGCCATGGATGTTGTCGGTGACCTTGGGGAAATCATCTTTGCTTCATCAGTAAGTGAAGAAAAATATTACTTCCTCATTCGCATTTTATTCCTCTATTTAAATTGTCAGTTCTGGAGACTGACAGTGGCTGTCCCTGAAAGTGTATTTACGAGACAGAATACACTGCGCTGTTAACCAGATCGCAGTCACATTTGTACAATCCACTGGTATAACCAGAGCAGGCAAACCTGAGCTCAGCTAACCCAGATGCTGTGTTTCAGAGTTACAGCCTTTCCTGTACAGCAGTAGGCAGGTTCTGCCCACATAGGCTCTGGACTGGGTGGCATGGTTTTCAGAGTGCTGAGAAGCACAGGAACATCATATGCAGCTCAACCAGTCCAGAGAAGGCGTGCACGAAGAAACGATTACAACTCTATTTGCAGCTCAGGTAATTTAGGCCCTGTTAATGGCAGCTGCAAAACCAAGAGCTATTTAGTAACTGTATTTCATTGGGCTGAAGGGAAAGATTAGGAATAAAAGACGGGAGAAACTAGTGCTATCACTCCTGCCCTGTGGCTCTAACTCAGTCCCATTGCCTTTGTGTTATAAATACTTTCTCTGAGATCACACCAGCAAGTGCCAGTTTGCAGCACATGCTGTTTATCACAGTGCCAGCATAATAAGGAAGAAGGGTCCAAAGAAACCTTCCATCTGCCAAATGGCTTTAGGATACTCCAAAGCTCAAGTTCCTCACCGATAGCTTGGGACGTAATCTTAGGAAAAAGCAGCAGATGACTAATGGGAGCTGTGGCAAAGGATGGCAGCTCAGCTCAGGGTTAGCAAGCATCAGGTGCATGCTGGAACCTCTGCCTCATCAGCCTACCACACATTTGATGAGTAAGGAGAAAACAAAATGCTGTGAATTCCCTTTGAGATCATCAAATGAATTAACAAATGAAGGCAAAACCAAAATCATTTTGGACCACGGTTCTGCCCTGAGACTCCGATCACAGCTGAGGAATTCCCTTTGGAGATACAGGAGGCCAGGACAGGGTTTGCCCTCAGTTAGTCTCCAAGTGAGCAAAAAGAAATAAAGAGGAGGTCAAAGCGACTTGCACTCATTTAGGATCTCCAACTTCTGTAAGAGGAAGTGTCACTCCCAATGTGCTAGCTAGTTTCCAGCCAGGTAAATGCATTCCTCTGCAATTTCAGTATTACAGTCACAATTAACTTATTCTTTCATTAACCTGAACTGCAACACAGCATTGCTCTCTGCCAGCTCATAAACTGTTGCTGCGCTTCATCCCCAAGAAGCTGCACAGAAACAAACAAATCTAATTAGATCTAGCTTTCAGAGCTCTGACTCTCCAAACACCTCTGAACATTTCTCATTCTGATGGGCCAAGTTCAGAGGCATGACTAGGCATGGGAGGTGTGGCGTGCCTTTGGCTTTTATAGCTTCAGTGATTTAGACTGCCCCTCCATTTTGACTGGCAAACTAGTCTGCAAAACCATTTTCTCAAAGGTCTTTAACTGAGCACTGTAACTTCATTTCTGCTTTATGCTGTTTGCAACTACTGTTCAAATCCCTTAGCTAGAAGGTCTATCTATAAATAAAATCTCTAATGCTTCAGTTCTGGTATAACGGAAAAATAGGGGGAATCCTCATTTAAATCACTGCACCTGGGTGATATTTCTGTGCAGAGACTCAGCATAAAAGACTACAGACCTTTTAATTCTTTGAGTTATCACCTACAACAATGATGGTAACAGCGCAGGAAAAAAAGCTAAAGATGACTGCATCCAATTGAATTGCAAAGCAAATTCATGAAGGAAGGTATTTCTAAGACATCAGAACTGTCACCCTGGATCTTAAATGCAATCAGGACCTCCCGTTTATCCACATCTCATCTCAGCAATACTATATACAGGCAAGTGCTTTTTGGTTTGATTTTGTCAGAGTTGTCATTCTCTTCCTTATTCCTCTCTTCTTTTTCTTTTAAATGCTTTTTAACTCCATCTTCTCAATCTCCACAGGAATCCCTAGGGTAGAGATAAAAGTGGGGGTTTCAACTAAACACCACCTTCACCAAGAATATGCATTCTTCACAGAACATTTCATGGAAAAAGTAATACATGAAATCTATGGTTCCACAACAATTCCTAGAGATTCAAAATGGCACCTCAGTGCCTGAAAGGAGCTGTGCTTCAGATAGATGGGAATTCCGTTCTCATCTTCTTTCTGCACCCTTTGGAAGGACTTTGCATCCCTCTGTGAGGCATCAATTTTAAAATGAATCCTGCTGACAACCAAGAAGAAAGCAAATGTTCTTGGGATAGGGTATCTTACCCAGTAGACCAACCCATGCTAGAAAACAGGGACTCGCAGCACTTCAGTGCCATTTTGAAGTGCAGGCAGTTAGTCAAAGAATCACAGGCTTAATTTTTTGTGGAAATTATCCAATTTTCTAACAGAAAGTTTTCAACAACCAAAAAGAAAAAAAAAATTGGGATAGAAAGAAAATGGGAATTTAAAAAGTCAAGAAAAATGTTCTTATTAAAATAGAAGAGAAAGAAGAAATAAACAATTCTAATTCCCAGACTGCTGTGAAAATCTGCCTCTAGTAAAATGTAACTAACACCCAAAATATAGCATTAAATTAAAGGTCAGCAGGGAACCGAGATCTCTGCCCAGCAGAGAGCAAGCAGCCTTTTGTCATGTCCCTAAAGACAGACAAGAGGCTATTGGGTAGAAAAGCCAAAGCTATGCATTTTGCAAGTCTCAGCTTTTCAGAACACCCAACCATCTGCCCTTAAATCCTGTTCATCTGTAAGGAAGGGGTGCTGCTAAACAAATATGAAAGTTTCTCCTTTCTGAAGTTCACCACAGAATTATCAGGCTTGTTGCAACCTGTTTGTCAATCGGGCAAAGCAGATGCTTCTCATGTGGTCTCTCAGGCAAAGAACCGGGTGGGCAGATGCACTAAAGGGGAAGATGTGTCCTGGAATACACTCTGCCTATTAGAGCATCTTCATGGTGGTGGAAGTGTCAAAGCTGCAGGCACTTGGCTTCTCACCAGGGCTCAAAACAATAACTCTTAAGGAAGCCATAGCCCCCAGGACTTCAGAGGTGTCTGACTGCTAGGTCTGATATCACCTGAAATTTCGTAGTATTAATGAGAACTCAGTGCAGATTTTCCTGATCCAAATACAAGTCCCTAGTGTGCAAGTGTAAGAAGAAAGAGCCCAAGCATCTGCAGGAGAGCAGATACAAGCCTGGCAGTTTCAGCTCCCAGCAGCAGAGGCTGTACACACAGCTGCAAAGTGTTGTGAAGCCCTGAGCTTGTTAGTTCTTAGGAGAAGGGAATTAGCAGAACAACTGCTCCGCAGGAAGATGAAGTAGTCCTGGCTCACGGCAGGCAGCGTTTCTGCTCCGGTCCAGCCAGAGGCTATGGATTCACAATGGGCTGCAGCCTACTTGACTACTTCCTTATGTCGGCACTCCAGGGTGGTCTCATTTCCAATGATGGGTGCTCTTAGATCACCAAGCTGGCCGTGATCACTAGCAATGACACTTGACAGGCAAGAGGAATCATAGCTGGGAAGAAACATTCTTGGTAACTTCCTGTGGTGTCTGCATGTTGTTATATTGATTTAATTATAGCTGCAAACCTCAAATTACACAATGGCAAAGTGCGTTTTCCAAATCTCTTCTTGTAATTTCTAGGAAATGGGCACCCCCTACCTCAGCTCCAACACCAGTCATCAGCAGGTTGGGTCAGCAGCTGGGAGCAGGCACTCTGGGACCCAGCCCTGCCTCTGCCCAGCACCACCTGGGGACACAGCCAAAGCCACCTCAGCTCAGTCTTGGCTACGCAGCTCTGTGCCTTCATTAACTCTGTGCATGTGGAGGGCTGGTATCTCCCAGTGGCAACATGTAAAACCAAGGAACACCCATAGACTGAATCTGACCTCTAAGTGCCAAACACCAGCACAGCCAAGAGGAGCCCAGGGAGAACAGAGGCTGTCCTGGATTTATCACCATGATAACTGTAGATACTGTGTTTCTTCACCTTTTCCCCTCTCAGCTGCCTCTTTCCTCTCCAGGCACAAAGACATGATCTCTCCGCGGTGATTTTGCCCACTGATAAACACTAGTGACTGACAGTGTTTCACTGAGGAGCAAAGGACAGGACTGAGGGACCAGCTGCTTCCAGGGTGCTCCGGCATTTGTCCATCTGCTGTGTCAGGAAAGACACTTCAGTAGTCAGCAGGACACCAAATACAAACAGGGGTAATATTCAACACCCTGCTGGGGCTCTCCAGTTAGGGATGGGAGACACACATGGGTGCAGCTTAGAAGGAAGCCTAAAAAGAACATGAAAGGAATAAAATTGACTAAATATATAACCCAAACTGAAACAAGAGTTTTTAGCTTAAAAGAGGATACATGAAGCTAACTGGGGACTTGCTTTTGCCATCAATGTTATATAGCAGATGCTCAGACATTAACTTTGTTGGGAGCAGAATAAAACCCAAAGAGAATTAAATACTGATGGCCTAATGGCTCTTTAGGTCTTAAAGTCTGACCTCCACATGTAGCACATGTTCCAGAATTTCACCAAATCATTCCTACATTAAGCTCAATTTTTCTTCCAGAAAGGAATCCACTTTGTAAGAAAAGGGTGTTGGAGTGCCATAATTCAGGAGGGTAAGGCATGCATCAGCTGTGGCTTTCTTGGGACCAAGAGAAAAGGGGAATGACAGAGGCTCCCAGACCATGGGTTGTAGCCATGCCTCACCCAGCTGCTCACCCCCTGTATTTCAACTCTGGCCTCGTCTGATCCCCCGTATTGCAATAAGCAGAGATGTTGGTATTGAGAAATCAATGTCCCACCATGACCTGGCAGCATTGAGCAGTGAAATACAGCAGAAGCTGCCAAAAAACTTACAATATTCCCACCAAAAAATTTTCAAAAAAGACATTAGAAACAAAAAGCCTTTCTTTTAAAAGAAGAAAGAAAAAAGGCAGAATTTAAATCCTCTTGCCTCATAATTGAGTCCAGGGTTATGCCACAATTCAGGTAAATGATGTTTATATAACTGGCATTTGGCTGAATGCATAATTCCTATTTAATAGCTGAAGAGAGGCATTTTGGGTCTTCAAAGAAATCTGACAGGTAATTCCCACTGTAGTTCTGCAGGGTAGCTGAGAGGTAATTATCCTTCTCACTAGTAAATCAATTAGGAATGAATGTATGGAAAGCTTTTTCCCTCCTCCAAGTAACTGCTAATCCTCTAAGCACTAATGAGCAGCCAAGGCTAGCAACAGTCCGCAAACCCATCAAAAATCGACAGGAGCTGCGAGGCACGCAGGGTCCAATCAGTACCTGGGAGCTAATGCCTCAGAAGAAAATATCTTGCCTGGAAAGAGTCTGCATGATTCGCTGTGTGCGCACAGGCCCTGTGCACATGTGTTCCTTTTCGTGTCTCCCTCCCCATTTATCGCCTCAAAGACAGACCTGTTTTTGAGGCCCACAAGAGATCATTGCATGGTGTTCAACTAGCCAGCACTTGTGCTGTCAGAAGTGAAACACAAGGGATCTGGACTTTCTCTACTGGGGTGCAATTGATTCACCTACTGCTTTGTGATTCATGATTGGTGGTTGTCCTCAGGAGCTCAGCAAAAACATGATCCTTACTCTCTGCAGGCCACTGATACAATATTCACCCAGAGAGACCTGGAGAAGATTACAACCCAAGTGCATTTTTTGCAGTGCACAACCTCATGAATCTATAAGGGGTGGGTGGACAATAAACCTAATATTGCATTTGACAAATCCCAGATGCTCCAATCCAGTGACACCTTCTCCAGGCATTTTTCAAATGCTGCATGGATGTTTGGAATTGCTTTGACGGTCAACAAAACAGAGTCAGTTCTGAGTTCAGACAAGCCACCTGTTTAACCATGCACATTAACAGTGCCCATATATTTAGCAGAAGTAGAAAGGATGAAAACAAGTTGTTCCCACAGCAGGCAGCACTGAAGCTGGTTTTCTACATGTTTTCCTTACAGCTCATCTCTCCATTTCAAAAGATTTTTCAGAAGGGAGGAGAAGAAGGAAGACAGACAGATAGGTCCAGAAATCATTTCCTTAAGACATAACACCAAAAAAAAAAAATTTAAAAATCGTCATCTGAAATAAGAAAAGAGCAGGTAAAGATTGGTCTGCATGCCACTATATGATGAAGTGTAGGTGTTATTAATAAAAAAAAGGAGAGAAAAGACTGTTAATCTGTAAAGCTCGATAGCTTGAGAAATTGTTAGAAGATAATCATACATCTTAGTACTCCGATTTGTGAGGAAGACTTTACACCAGTGACGTAGAATTTGTAACTGAGCATATTGCCTCTGATTTTGGGTGGGCAGAGTTGCTTTAGAAACAGAATGAAGAAGAATTAACTCTTCAGTGCCCACCATACTGCATATGGGAGGGGTGTGAAGGCCAGGAGAGTTCTTTACGAAACATCTTCATTCCATTTTGCTCAAAAAAAAGAAGTCAAGGTAGTTTTCATGAGAATTCAGCTTCTGCATCAGAAAAAATATAAGCTGACCGCTGCCTACTGAATTCTTTCTCTCCTCTATAGATCCAAACACACATATATTGTTGCCGATAGTAATCAGAGCTATGACTGCCTTAAGGTTGCATACATTGAAATAAGCATCAATCCTGAAACCTCCGCAGACTGACCAGTGATGGAAAACACAATAGTAGTAATAAGAACAGTACAAGTAGCAAAATACTAGTTTGAAAACCTGTTGATGGAGACAGGAGAGGGGCAGTTTGGAAGTGATCAGACAGAATGGGCTGCACCCCATCCAAACACAACGCCACTGCCAGAAATTAGCTACGTGCTTCAGCCCTCCCACATTGATTTCTGTGGGTAGCTGAAAGCCTGTTTGTCCCACTACCTCCCTTGAATCAACACAGGCAATAATTTTAAACCAAAAAGGCACTGAGTAGTAACTCCCGGGCTGCACTCTGTGAGCCAGCTGCAGCCCTAATTGCATCACGTGGGAAGCATGAGCAGGGGGTTTGAAAGCTATGACCTCATCTTCTCTCCTACACATTCAAATCAAATGTTAGGTCTCCCACCCACTCTCCCAGGCATATTCTGCTTTCAGCCCCCTTACATGATGTAACCAATGAAAATGTCATTTACATCTTTACCTCCAACTTCTAGCTAGGGAAAGCATAAAGGGGAAAAGAGTCAAATGCAGAAATAAATGCCTTTTACTCAGTATTTCTAATAACAAGGAGACAGAAAAGGCAGGGAGAGGCACATTAGCCAAAGCCAGTGTAAGCAAGAGTCCCAGAAACATTTGTGTGAGTTCAGCTTCTTTAAAGGTGTAACAGTCAGAAGCAAATAAAAACAACCCTTTTATTTCTCTCCCTTTTATTTATTAACACATTCAGTAGGAGATTAAGGACTCCATCCCTATCACAAAAACAGGCATAATTCTACTGGATTCCATGGAATTGCACTAGTGCAACTTAGTCGGCAAATTCAAGCTCTTGTGAATTACCAACGGATTTCACTTTAGGATCACAATTCCTCTCAAAATGAACAGAATGCTGTAATTTTGTTTCTATAGCTACCAACTTGATGGCTCTCCCTTACCTTTCTCTTGTTAGTGGGACTGACATAAAGGTAGCTCAGCACAGTCTTCAGGCCTACTTTGTCATTTAGCTTTTCATAGGTAGTGCCATAGTCTGTCGACCTGGAGAAAAGAGGAGACAAAAAGAGTTTATGTGGTTATTAGAGCTCAGGGGAAGGAAATGACCGTGTGAACAGATGCTCAGTTACAGCTTCAGCATTTTTACGCTTAAAACTCAAGCTTTTGTATTTCATTCAGGGTGGCCAGCAAAAAGGACAAAGAAATTTGAGTCCTTTGGGGCAGGGTTGTCTCTGCATCAATTGATCCTGTGTACCTGGGGAGCTGTGGTGCACCTGTGAAGATGGACTTGAGGGGAGGCTCTGCCAGTGTGGGATGACACCTACATGAGAGGACTCTGATCTCAGCAGCACCCTTAGCACAAATTCTCTTTTCAGACAAATCCCACAGAAGAATCCAAATTAAACCCATCAACAACAGTTTTATTTAAGTAGGCTGATTTTTGACTTGGAGATGGGGATCCAAATGTGGCTCAGAATTGTAACAGCTGAACTCACGTCTAGATAAAAATGTACCTAAACTGGCATCTTGAGTCCTCAGTCACCCCCATCCTACTTTGTGCCAGGCATTTAATTTTTCTGAGTTACAGAGACAGATTCAGGCCCCTACACTAGCAAATCCCACCCGGAGGAGCAGATGATCTGGGGGTGGCATTACCCATTCGTGACTGGGGAAAAGGGCTGCTTCGTCACAGAGGGTTTTCTGTAGCTTCCTCCTCCTCATTTGTGGGCATGTTTGAAGCCTCACTTTGCCCTGCTTTTTTCTCTGCTGTTTTCATACTCCGCTTTGCCTAACAAACAAGATGTTTCATACTAGAACAAATCAACAGCTACCCAGTACAGGATCCTACTGTGGTCAGCACCAGCTTGCTTTAGGAGGTGAAAAGCCCACCCACCCCATCCAAACACTGGGGAGACCCTAGCTCCTGACTCTACACAGCTTCTGTCTTATGGACAGAGCAAACACAATCCTTATCAGGTGGACAAGGAAAGACCCTCACAAAAAGCCCACCTGGCCATAAGTATGATTTTATTAAGGTGAGAATTCATGGCCCCCGCCCTCCTCTCTAATTATGCTTTTTACTAAACAGATGATTAGAGAACAAGTAGCAAATTCAGTGCCTTTCCCAGTAACTAGCTCCAGGAATTTTCTGATTTTCTAAGCTCAGCAAGCCTCCAGCATCTGCAGCTTTGAGGTTCTGCCTGAGACCAATCCTCTGCTCCTTGTTTGTCTGGCAGAGAAATAGCCCAAGTCACCCTTCTGGCATCACAGTGAGCAGTGCCGCTGTGCCCAGCGGCTCCAGGCTCCCACTCAAGGGGCTGCAGAAACTGAGCAATACCCGAATCTGCACCCAGCTACACTGGTTTTCCTCTGCTAGTGGAGGCCAAAAAGGCCATGCCGCAAAACCAGACAGCTGTTTTCAGGCTTCCAAGTAGTAGGACCCATGAAGTCAAAAGCTTGTTTTATCACTGATGTGGCTCCAACACATTTGCTTCTGTGCAAATCTTTCAAGCACAATTCCTAAATGTTTTGCAAACTGGTTCTTTCCTTAAATGGGTTGAACCAACCTTTCTCCTTTGAACACTCAGCAGTCAGGGGTGCTTCAAGTCTTAAACAACTTCCTTGTGTTCTGGTTTATCTCTTTAACATTAAAATAGAGCTAATACTAGCTCTATTTACACTTAAAACTCTTTTGTACTAATAGATAGTATTGATACTCGCTGGGCTTTACAGAGACGTCCAAAGGATATTACAGTAGTGTACTGTATTTCCATAGCACTTTCCCATCCAAAGAATCTGAAGGTCTTGTCTCGCTAGATATCAATACCACACACAAAACCTAGCAGCTTTCCCCCTCCAGCCACGCTGGAAACTGAAGCAGCTAGATTAATAAAACTGAATAATCCAGGCCAATTAATTCCACTACACAAGGCCTCCTATACATGCAAATTCATCAGGTCAGGAATCCTCAAGTAACACTAAGCTCTAAGCCGAGAGTAACACACAGAGGGCAAGCACTGAGGCATTCCTTGATCTCACACTTCCAACAGCACTGAAGCTCTGAACAAGTCACATTTGAGACTACACATGTACCAGCCACCAGCCAGGGAGAGAGATCACTGGTTTCGATCAGCATTCAAAGAGAATACAAATAACAGTTTAATAATCTGACAAAGCTACTTTGGTTTTGTTCTCTGAGTCATTTTCAGATCTCCCAAAATGCCTTGCACTTCTAAAGATGCAGGCTGGATGCCCTAATGACTCTCTCTCATTAAACCATTATCACTCATTGCATTTGCCCTTTCAAAAAATAGCTAGAAAGGAAGCAGGATCATTATTTCGTTAGCTTCTCTAAGGCTTTCTTTCTCATCATGACAGTAACCACTGGCTTCACAGAAACGTCTCAAAGGATATCACAATAATATACTGTATTTCCATAGCACTTTCCCATCCAAAGAATCCGAAGCTTTTGTCTCATGTTAATCCATTCAAACTAACAAAGTCCCAAGGGCCATACTGGGAAATATTATCTCTATTCTAGAGATGAAGAAACTGAAAGTTTGCATAGGTGGTGGTTCATTTTTTTCAAAAGCAGGAATCTACAATTAGCCACTTCAGCTTCTATAATCATCTAGTGTATGGCTTGATATTCAAACCTGCTAAACTCCTACCACCAAATTGCCTAATTTGAAAACAAGTATTTACAAAAGAAAAAAAAAAAATGTTGGCTGCCTAATTTTAGCAACCCAAGCCTGAACATTTGAAGAGACGTGACCCACAGGTGGAACAGAACAGTTCTGGCTCAGCTTTTAATCTTAACTTGAACCCTTCTCCTTTACTAATTACTTATCTTTGCAGTAGAAGACTTCTAACTGCGAATTAACTAGCCCACATGTCCTTACAGTTGCTTGACACTACAAGCAGACTGGATACCATGTTTTCTCCCATTCATCTGGTCAGAATAGGATCCACTTCAAAGCACATTATTAAAGGAGCGGAGGGGAAGAAAGGTTCTAGTCATATCAAAATGACAAAAGACTCAGTGATACAAAATACCCTTTCCATGAGTCACACCGCAAATGCCTGCTTTAACTTTGGTTGGGCCTTTTAGGGCCCACCGATCCTGCCTAGCTGGTTCTTCTCTGGGTTGCTCCACTGAAGCCATCACTGGAGTCTCATCGTTTCAGAAGGCTGTTACTGCCTTCAGCCTCAAGTTGGTATTTGCAGATTGCTTCTAACCACACACACAAGTGTGTACATAAAAGTGTTATTAACAGTGCTTTCACAAAACTAATTGTTGCACCTCGTTACACCGCTGGTAGCACAGAAACTGTTACAATGTGGAATGGAACTCTGGCTATGTATACAAAGCCTGTAAAAGCTCAGTCCATGTATTTTGTCCCACATGTCCTTATACATTGATCTTACAGCATTTCATTGTCCCCTCTATCCTGTTTTCCATCCTGCTGGCAATACCCCAAGAAAGGCTGCACAGTGAAAAGCAATAAAACTCAAGGGGTAGTCCAGTCTTGAATGGAACTTTGTCTACTCCAATTCAGCTTTTTGGGTTTTATACCTAGCAGTTCCTACCAGCCATGAAGAAGAATCTCTTTGCTAGTCTCGGTTAACATGAAGAAAGACTTGATTCAGTGCAACACAAGTGTCATATTCATATAACCAAATAAACATGGGCTTTCCCTGAACAGGCTGTGGCACTAAATTCTACATATTCCCTTTGGAAAAGCAAGGTTTATAATGTAATTATTTTATTGGGAGACTGTAAATTCTCCCATAATCATATTCTATTATAAACAGTTGGGAAAGAAAATCACTTGCTTGATTCCACTGCCCTCCCCTGATGGGCTGCAATGTGTTCTAACCATTGCAGCAAGTGCTGTCCCACGGTCTGGCAGAGCGGGGCTCAAGGGGCACACCCGGGCAGAGAAGCTTCTCTCTACCAAACCTGGTCATAACTCAGTACACTGAGAGCTAACAAAATCCATCTTGTTCCTGTAGGTCTGAGCCTGAGCTTCCCTGTGAATCCGACAAACAGGCCTGAGCCAGCAGACTTTAATATTGTGATAAGACTTGCTCATCCCAGGGATATGAAGTAGAGGTGTGGAGAGGCAGAGAGAATGCCATCTGAATAGCTTTTAGAGAAGCCCTCCTCTCAGATGGTTTCCATCTCAGGGCTTTGTCAGGCAGAGAATGGAGGTTTTGTTTGTTTGCAGTCCCAGCTACTCAGCTATGGAGATAGGTTATAAAATATGTATCAGTCTCTCAGGAGCAAAAGAGCTGCAAATGCCAGCACTGGATGGCCGGGAGGGACAAGTCAACCTCCTGGAGTGTACATGCGCCACCGACTCTTCTGTCAGGGGGTTTCTCCTCCGCGCCTGTGACTCTCCTTGACTGTGTGTGGAGAAGGAGCAAGTATGGATTTGATTTTAGATTCTCAGCCTTTTTCCTAAGATACTAAAGCTTATGCATTCACCTCCAGACCAGAGTCCCGATACACACACACCCGTAGCCCCACGTTGAGAACCGTGGGGGGCACAGCTCCGCTTAAATGAGCAGGAGAATATCCCGATTCTCTGTGCGCTTCAGAGAGCAACAGGAACACGCATAGCCCAGATTAACATTTGCTTCTCTTCTCATGTGCCTGCAAACTAACCACCTGCAGTGTGCCTGTCTCTCCATACCCCCCCAAACAACTTCTTGTTTTTACCCATTGGCCAATTTTCTCCCAGTTTGACAAAGAAACAAAAACCCAAGAGGAACAAAGTTTCTACAAGTTTCATGAAAACCAGCAGCCAGGAAAAGGAGAGCAAACTTCTTAGCGCTCAGAGAAAAGCTGCAGCATGAAACCAAATCCCATGAGACATGAGAGCAGGCACATCTCTCTGAACATCCAGCTGCAGGAAAACATTCAAACACAGCTCACATATTAATACACTACAAAGAACCCAACTGCACAACACAAGAAGTCAGGCTGCCAAACTTCCATTGCTTGTGAAACAATTTGTTTCTGTCTCTTTCTTCCCCTTCCTCCCCTTCAAATTCCCCTCCCTGAGATAAAGGCCTTTCTGAAGCTATGAGAAGATACCCCTCCTGAGTCAGAGTCCAGCCTGACCACCCCCTGTGGTAGCCCCAACTGTAAACCCCTTTGGCCAACTACCCTAGTGACCATAAGTAGTTCAGGACTCGGGCAAAAGCTGGCTCAGCACTAACCCCACCACACTGCTTTGCACCAAATGGCTAAATGGGTTCTTACTGGAGCACAGAGTCCTAAATCAAGAACCAGGACAACCACACAATAATTACCATGCCATATGGGATATTGGTCCCACTAACTTACAGGCAGGGCAGAGGGCTGCTCCTCTTCAAAAGGATATTGGTCATTTAGCATGCTCTCACCCTGCCTCTCTTAACGCTTTGAGATTATTCCTTTTCTTCCTTGTTGAATATTTCAGACTAGTTCCTGGCTTTTGATGACTATGGCTGTTGGTGGCTGAACATCCTCCACTCCCAAAGCATTTTTTATATTTAGATACAAAAGAGAGAAGCAACATTTCCTCTCTTAGGGCTGCTTATGAGCCCAGACAAAGCCAGAGTTTGTCTTGGGCAGCCAAATGCCTGGGACAGAAACACAGAGTTGGCCCTGCAGCTAATCCAGCCCCAGCTGGAGCTCTGGAAAGGCAGGGTGACTGCTGCCACTGCCAAGGGAGGGAATGGGTGCAAGTCTAGCAATGCTCCGCTGAAAGCAGCTGACCCGTTGCTGCTAGCCCAGCTCCCCAGGCTCTCCTTCTCTGCCTCTCCAGGACTATATCATTTGCAACCTCAAGGCAACCAGGGGAGCCCAGGTCCAGCTCCCAGCCTGCAACAGTGCAGCCTAATTTCACTTACAACAAGATAGTTCCCAGAAAGATCCACTCTTACCAGTGCAAGCCTGTCTGGCTGACCGGGTCACACACTAGGACACCTTTTTCTGACCAAAAAAAAAAAAAAAAAAAAAAGGAATACAAAACCCAAACATAAACAAAAAAGCCCAAACAAACAAAAACCCAACAGCCATGGTGGGCTGTGACTACTTACTAACCAAGGAAATTCGAGTATCTGTACTCTGTGAATCTTTCAATTAGCAGAGCACAACATTTGCTGTGCTAAGAATTTGCTTTTACCCAACCATGATTTTAGAGGGACCGTAATAAATACGAAGTCAGAATATTTTACAACTACAAACAGAAACAACTGCCTCCCTTTGTCCCCATCCCACTAAAGAAAACTAAGGACAACAATGAAAGTCTGGGGAAGTGAACAGAAACTGAGAAAGCATATGGTACTGCTTCCTGGTGTATTTTCCCAGGCTACAGCAATATCTTGAACTTCCTAAATTGAAGATGATGCCTTTGTGTGCAAGAGTTATCAGTGGGCTTTTAGTTCCAATAATCTGTCTAACCCCACAGGGAAACTTGGCAACTTCATTATCACATGTTAATAAACACCACGACTGTGTGCTGTATGAAGAGATGCTCCCTTTTATTTTAACCTGATAATGTATTTCAGAGCCCACTGCTACCACTTAACAAGAATGAAACCATGGAGCCCCATGCTGCCATTTGTGATTTCACTGATTGTTGTCATATTCCCCACAGATCCTTTTTTTCCAGTCTGACGACTCCTCGTTTATTTAGCCACTCCTTGTACAACTTATTCATATCTCTGATCACCCTATGACTGCTCTTTCTAGTCCAATTACATGTTTTGTCATGGATGCCTCAGAGACCAATCTTTAACAGGAAGATCTTTCTTGAAAAAAACAACTATCCAAGTATATCAGCAAAAACCCAGAGTATTTAAAAAGACCTAAATAAAACCACTTTCTGCCATCCTACACAAGGTTTTACATCCTCAAGACTTTTGGAACCGTAATCCATCAGTTCTAAGGGACTTTCAGTTCCACAAAGTTTCAAAATACCTAAACCCATAGATCCCACTGGGGAAAAAGAAGTTCAAGCAGATCATAGTTTTGGTAACTTCTCTTGGAAAATTATTTTTTTCCTTTTAGTTTGCATGTCATCTAAACAGCAGAACACCCACCCCAATTTCTATTATGATACCAGCACCCTTCCTCCACCCCCTTTCTTTCTTGATTAATGATAATTCCCATCACCAAACATCTGAAAGACTTGAAGATGACCTTTGTTGATAAATTTAAATTTATAATGTACAGTGGAAACTGGCAAGGCAAAATGAGCTGCCATGATGGATTAGTCATTGTGATTCACAGTTCAGAATGAAGGAGATAGGAGTTAACTAGGAACACTGGCTTCCTCTTTCTTTCTTGAAGATTCTTCTCTTCTTTTTTATTTTTGACAGGAAAGATATCCTCTCTTGTTTATTCAATATGAGCCTTTGGAGGACTCCTGATGTCTCAGAGATTGGACAAAAGGATACACAATATTCCACCTCTGGATTTATGGGCAGTAAAGCACAGGAGATGTGAATATCAGTAACATTTCTAGTGGCTGATTGCTCATCAGTGTTTCATTTGATGACCATCCCACAAGGCAGGGCGACTTTTCACACCAGTCATTCCTTAGCAGAAATGACTACTCAGATGGGCAAAAACAGTCTCTGGAGATGTAGTTTTTGTATATTTAGCCTACAGGGATGGTAGGGACTAACTTGAAAGCCATATGTTTGCATCATTCTTGTTCTACTTGTCCTGTAGAAGCACAGTGGTGCTTTGAATATCCCTAGCAACCACTGACTATCCAGAACAATGTGCCATTCAGTGTCTAAATAGCATTCACCATCAGCAGGCTGCAGGTGTAGTGGTTACTAAGCATCGTTTTATATTCTGCTGCAGAATAGCCCACAATAAGGAGACACAAAAGCAACAAAGATTGGTGATACTAAAATGACTCTACTTCCCCAGCTGTAAGTAAGACTCCATCTTCTCTATACCATGGCCATTTATTTCATCTTAAATTTAGCTACCTACAAACTAGGTATTTAGCTCTAGCTCCCAAGCCTGTCCACATTTTCTAACTATAAACAGAGAATGTTAACTTCAGAGAATGACTCATTCATCCTAAAATAGGTGAGGATGTATCGCTCTCTGAAGGTGTCTTTCTCCCTTCAATGTAAAGGGACACCAGAGCAACCAATACACACTCAACTGTTAGATGGCTAGAACAAGGCAAGGTGTATCTCACACCAAATGAATTAGAGAAGTTCATGCACTGAGCTGGCAGTACAAATGAAGGGAAGGACCTCAGTCATCCTGCCTTAGATCAAAAGTTCATCATTTGTTGTAATGTACCAGTGCTCTGTGTTTTAAATGTTGTTATTCTGTGGAGATATGTATGAGAATTACTACTAGAAGCAGGTGCCAAACGATATCAGGACTCCACTGTGCCATACACACTCCACAGCATTACAAAGTGAAGAGAGCAGAGGCAAGCAGAGAAATGTGATATGGATTTCCCAATGGTTGCTGACAGAATCAAGAATACAAAGACCCAAGGAAACGTGAGGTGGCTTCTCCTCAAAAGCTGGCGTAAGCACTTCCCTTCATTGTATGCTTGCCCCATTACACCACTGATGACCTGCTGGCAATCCTTATCGTGGCCAGGCAAATTTGATGCCCACTGGTAGAAACTGTACCTCACAGAAGCACAAACATGAAAGCTATACAGGCATCATGTAATATTCACATCAGCAGCCTCAGCAAGGACATTAGAATCTGAATTGTCATCTTACTGCTTCTGGCCTGAGACCAGGACACCACATCCCTGCAGACACCACCCAAGACAGTTTGGTTGCCACGGAACAGGGGCAATCTGGAGCTAAGACCATCTGGCTTCACAAAGGCCTCTCCCTTTTCTGCTCTGGTCACTTCCTACTGTGAAATCTATGTAAAAACATTACTTTTGTACAGCTCTGAAGAACTACAAATCATCATTACTCACTTCTCATTTGTACTGTCTAAAAGATCTGACATATTTATCATGTTCTTGATTCTGATGTATTCTAATTTTCCAAAGAGGTGTTTTGTGCATCCCTGATAAGGCAGCATACTGATTTGATTCCAAGCACTTGACTGACTCAGCAAAGATGGCCTTATCAAGACATATTCAAGAAATTTGGTCTAGAGGACATTTTAATAGCCTCAAAGATAAAAGGCAGCTTTGAAGACAAAGCCTCATTAATTAATCAGATATTACTTAGATTATTAATTAGAAACAAGGTCCTTCCCAGGCCCTTTTTTACTTTTATTACTATAGCTAAAAATGCTTCTGTAATGATTCTCTTAAGTAGCTAATCATTTTAATTTGCATTATTTTGTAGCAAAAGGAAAGTGCTTTGAATGTAGGATTTTCTGAAGGAATTGTAGAGGTTCAATTTAACAACCATGCTATTAGGTGCATTTAAACTGGAACTCGCCTTAAGTGTGTATTGAACCAAATGCCAAGGGGAGACTATGGAACCTTCCCATCACTAAACTTTGTATTTCTATGCTAGATGTGGATGACAAAGAAGTCCTTCCAACCACTCAGAGAATAAGTACGCATTGGGCAATACAAACTACCCTGACAGTAAGTGACCTCACCCTTCTAAGAGAGGGGGACAGGTGACTCAAATCTCAGTTTCCCAGCTAGGGATACCAACATCAGTGTCCACTTATGCCCCCTGGGATGGTCGCTGTGGCCAGGATTTACCAGAAACTTGCCTTTGACACTGTCTGCCTGTTTTGTGATCAGTGGTAGGCAGTACTGTGGGGACATTAGATGAACCTGAGTCATCTCTAACGTAACACAAGGCATGTTAACTTTTTCAAACTATCAGCAAATCTTTGCAAAACTGATTTAGTTAAAAAAGAAGGCAGCAATAGAAGTAGTTCAGTCCAGTTCCTTAGACACAGATATTAAAAACTGCAGACAATTCCCAAACCAACTTTTACAGTCAGTCTGCAACACATTCCATTCCCTACCTCAGCTGACCCCTCTCCCACAAGCCTTATGTCTACCTGCAACTCCCCTACTTGTGGCTCACAAAGGTTACTGCCCCCAGCAGCACACCCACACAGCCTGAACATAAATACCACAGAAATCCTGCCTGACCCCAGGCAAGGCTTCTCAGCACTCCAGTTTCCCATTTAGTTAACTTAACTTCCTGGGAAAACATTGGTTCTTACTGTTCCCCAAAAAAAAAGCTCATGGCAGGCAGCCACCTGAGACAGTTTAGGACTGACAATGCAAGAAGTCCCTTCTAGACTTAGGAACACATCTTTACCTCCAGTCACAACATGACTGAGAGCCTCTACATGTTACTTTTCTACAACTAATAAGACAGCACCAGATCCACAATTAGTTTAAGTCAATGTGACCCTGTTACATTCAAGTGAATGAATAGTATTGGCAAATCTACACAAATTTACACAATAAAGGTCAGAACCCACTATACCTATGTATGTCTATAAACATACAGACTAATAGCAACATTAACAAGAAGATGCTAGCATTTTGCAAGCATTTCACAATTTTGCATTTGTGAGAATTCCGCATTTCTAAGAAACTTCAGAAGTTTAAACCTGCACGGGCAAAACAAAGCAATAGTACAAGTTTGGTTTTTTAAGAAGCAAAAAGAATTTGGAGCCAGAAAAG
The DNA here is from genome assembly GCF_000690835.1 of Fulmarus glacialis. Classification (NCBI taxonomy): domain Eukaryota; kingdom Metazoa; phylum Chordata; class Aves; order Procellariiformes; family Procellariidae; genus Fulmarus; species Fulmarus glacialis. The sequence goes on from NW_009202121.1 coordinate 108,476, forward strand.
AATATAAATAAGTCTCAGGCTAATATTGCTCTGAACGAGTTTTTTGCAATGACATTTTCCCACCAGAAGAGTCTCCAGCACAAGCTCTCTTTCAATACAATAAATAAATAAATATATAAATAAAACGAAACATAAAATCCGCCCATTCCTGAATCCTTTGAGGTTTATCCGTTTCAGTTACCACTGAAATATCTACGACAGGGCCTGCAAATCCTCCCAGCCTTCTGAACCATGCACTAAGGTTTTTGAGCATCCCGTAACACAGACGACATAATTCTCAAGATGGAAGGAGCTCTCAGGCTGGATTACACAGCTGACAATGCCTTTATGTAGGCTGCACCACTTGCTTTGTAGCCTGGATATATAGCTAGGTCCCTAGGCAATAAGCTAAGGTTGTTCTGAATAGTCCCAAATGACTCTCTTCCTTTCTCACCCAGACAGTGAGGTTATGCCATTGCATCCTCTCTTAGTTCCTCAGAGCAGAGGATTTTGGTTGAGAAATATAAGTGCAAAAATGGAAGAAACCAGTCACCTGTCACCCAGTTTCTTGGCTTGGGCAACAGTCAGATCGGCAGCTGGATTAAGCCTCTCATAATACAGTTAAATTCAGTGCTACACTGCATGTAGATATTTCATACTAGCACTGGTTGAGTGAGAGTCTTATTCATTCCCTGAGCAAGAGGATTAACAGCCTCGATTCTAGTTAGCATGTCTTCAAAATGCAGACACTGAGGTCTAAGCTTGTGTCTATACAGACTTTCCAAAGAGGTAAGCTTGCTGTTTATTATCAAGGTTAATAAATGATTGTGATCCATATGGCAGATGCTCAACATGGGGATCTGCCTCTTCCCCACTAACTGCTTGTGAGTTGTGGGCAGCTCAGAAAGCACACAATTTATCGTTCCTGCACTATCATGCCCTAAAACCTCACTGCCTAATATCTTTCAAACCACAGTAGGTTCAAGCTTAATTTTACCCCAGAAAAGGCTCCTCTTCCTGTCATCTTTTGCGTTCGACACTCAGAAGCTCATCTAACACAAAACACTTTGTCTTGGGAGAATAAACCTGTTGGAATTTTTTCAGACAGAAGATCAATAAAGTGGGAACAGCTTGAAAAGTCAATCAGCTTCAGCAAGTCCCCCAGGAGATGGCTGGGTGATTGTCATTTTAATGATGGAATAGTAAAGGGAGCACATCCCCTTCAAACTCATGAGGGAGGATATCTTAGGCTGAGAAGCAGAGAAAGAAAAGGAAGCGCTGGAAGAGACCAGTCATCTCTCTAGCGTGATAAGCTGTCTCGAAGTAGTCAGAAAGAGCTAACTTAAACTTCTTCAAACTGAGCATTAGCTCCAGTACCACACTGCAGAATGATATTTCCTCCAGGTATTAGATGAGGAATATTTTTGTTTAGGCACTGAAATACAAGAATAAATATCCCTTATGCCTTTGCTCCTAAGTAGTGTGCTGAAAATGTGGTTCTTATTCACGTTAAAATCATGACTTTTACCTAAATGGAGTTTATGAAGAGCTAAGCACCCTGCATATTATCAAGGCAAATGGAAGGGGAAAGTTGTCTGTGATCCAAGATGTCCTTTTTCTAGACACACCATGGATTTTCTTTATGTCTTTGGATTTAATCATAAGTTAACTACTTATGAAAAGGATCAAACACAAACACCCAAGATGCAGACTGTGAGGTTCACTGAAGAAAGAATTCTGTTGTACTAAAGGCATTGGAAGGTATCTTGGGAGACCTGCAAGGTTCTTACTTTGCCACAAACTTCTTATGTGGTTGTGATCTTTTTGCTAGTTACACATGATGACATATTTTGCTGTTGTTCCAGCCACGTAGGTTGGAGTATGGCATCTCCCACAAAGGTTGACATAGATGCAGACATTTCAAACTGTAAACAAAGATCAACACTTTCTTAGCCATGACAGATGGATTGGACTGGATTGATTGACTGAATCGGATGGATTAAGCAAGGCAAGAGACCAGCATAGCTGAGTCAAGACCTGCTGGTCAACCTAAAGGGCAAGAAGGACACGCAGAGGCAGTGGAAGCAGGGACAAGTATCCTGGGAAGAGTATAGGGACACTGCCTGGTTGTATAAGGATGGGAAGGCCAAGGCACAGCTGGAGCTAAACTTGGCAAGAGTTGCAAAGAATAATAAATCTATGGCACCTGACGAGATGCATCCTAGAGTCCCGAGGGAATTGGCTGATGTAGTTGCCAAGCCACTCTCCATGATATTTGAAAAGTCATGGCAGTCAGGCGAAGTCCCTGGTGACTGGAAAAAGGGAAATATTGCACCTATTTTTTAAAAGGGTAGAAAGGAACACCCTGGGAACTACAGGTCAGTCAGCTTTACCTTTGTCTGGGAAGATCATGGAGCAGATCCTC
>NW_009202122.1:0-14484 GCF_000690835.1 Fulmarus glacialis
AAAAAAAAAAAAGAAGAAAAAAAAAACAACCCACAAACCTTGAAGATGGTATGCAAGCATATAAACCTAATCAAATTTTCCTTGAGGGCAATTCTGAATGGATTTTACTGTTGTAGTACTGTATATGAACCAGGGAGGGGTATTTTCACTTGAAAAGTGATGTAAGCATACAATTTTCATTTAGATTCTATTCTTGCAGGTGGATACACTTGCTTCTTTGACATAACTGTGATTCTATAGACATGTGTGTGTATAGTCATAGTCTTCGTCAACACATGTAATTTATAAGTGCACCCAGTGCTGTGCTGTGTAAGCACTTTTGAATTCAAGACTCTCTTAATCATGGAGAATAGATTTATTAGAGAAAGGAAAAAAAATATTTTTAATGAATAGAAATAAAAATGGATCTGTTCTTTTCTCCAAAACAAAGCATAAATGCTGAGAATAGTAAGTGTTCTAATTGTAATTCCAGAAACCTCTTATGGTATTTCTTATTTATTTATTTAGCAAAATACATGTGAAAGTTTCAACTCCCCAATCTAATTAATTCTGCTCACTAAGATTCTGACTGGCAAGTCTTCTCTAGGCTGAGCTTTTGTGGTTTTGCTGTTCATATTTCTTAATTATTTTGGTCAAAAACCTCTCTCTATGCTCATTTGCCTCAATTAATTTCACTCAGTTATGACTGGATCCCAAGCAAAAGTCTTTTAAGAAGAATTTTCCATTAGTTTCTGCTTCTTTTACCCTCTAGACTCTTTCACTGGTTTTGCCAACATGTCTTCTTTTTTGGCACACCTGCTTTTTCTGCCTAGATTGTGTTAGTTCTTCTCTCAGAATCAATTGTGAGCAGCTTGCGACCAAATGCCTGATTAAAAAGTTAGCAGACCTTGAGTGCAATTACTTCAGCTCTATGGCATTCACGCATTAAACCCAGTGTTAATTGTTTCTCATTTTTGTAACGATCCTTATAATAGGATAAAAACAGAAGAGATCATTTCTTGAAGTTAAAACAGCAGAAAATAAAGACATTTACTCTGATTAATCATCTCAATATGAAATGAAACACAATCACAAGTAAACGTAGAGGGTCTTTGTGCTAGATACCAGTGAAAATTGTCATGAGTACTGTTTGAAGTATTTATTCTGGAAGCTGGCACAACCCATGGATGTGTCATATTTGAGTTTAGACAGAAAGCAGGATTGAGTAAAGCAGTTTTTGAGTTACTGGTTTGGAGGAGTTTCACACCATTATTTATATAAGCAATATTTGGATATTATCATAGAGAAATGTCCATATCATGTAGTATGTATAAATATTCATAATTTTCCAGAAATGAATATTTCTGTGCTTTCACTTGGACTATTTGTGTATGGTATCATATCATTTTAGTAATGCTTTTTGTATATTTGAAGAAATCTTAGTTAAAAAGATCTTTAAAGTGGCAATAAAGGATAGCCTGAAAACACAGTAAGCTGAGTGGTATCACAGACTAATGACCTCTTCTAAGATTAAAACAACCTCTGTAATTATTGGAAAACTTACATTTAGGTATTTTCACAACCATTTAATAGAAGCATTTATGTAGAATATCCTGTTCTCGCCATTAGTTGATAATGGGTCTTCCTATGTTTATTTTCCCAAAGATGCCCTAGCTGTTTGCAAGTAGATGACTACTGGATTTTACAAGGAAATGTCTGAAGCTGGGAGGAGTAAATGTAATTTCTATTTGTTACGGTTTTAAAAATCAAAGCATGAAAAGGAATATCTTAAAGTAAATTTCATCATAAAAGTGAAATTAGGATATTAAAGAAAAGAGTAGTAAGTTATGGAAAGCATAATGATTTAGATCCATCAAGCAGGACACATAGCTAACCATTGTAGTCATATGGAGCTGTTAGTGTTATCTTTGCTATTTCCCCATGGTTCTCTTGTTGTCTTTGCTTCATCCAGTCTTCAATAAGATTGTAAATTTTGTGAGGGAACAGCATTCTTTCCTATGTTATTTGAGTATTAACTCTCACAGTGCCATTCTTCTATTTTCTCTTCCATCCTTCCCCTGCTCAGTGTTAAGCCTTTTACAATTAAGTAAATGGAAATTATAAACACATTTCTTCTACCTCAAATTATAAAATAATAAAATACTTATTCTTTGGATAGCATTTGCCATCTGAGCATCTCAAATTCATTTGCAAATATCATGTTAGCTTTTATAAGCATCGTGCCTAGCTGAAAAAAGGCAATGATCTTTCCCAGTTATCAATAAGCAAAAATGTTGAGTGTTTCACATCGCTGGCAGCTGACAGCAGCTGGCCACTGTCAGGAGGTTCCCAGTACCTGTAAGAGAGACCCCAGGTAGCTGATTCTGAGCCTAATGGGAAACTTTCTATTGATTACAGTGACTTGCATTTTATTACACATGAAATCTGTCACAGAGTCAGCCTTCTAACTCCGTGTCCTGTACTTTAACCACATGATCACCCTCCATCCCCTGGGTGCGAATGATTACTTATATCCTCTCACATGTTGGCTGCTCTGTCATTTTCAGTTTAGCTTAGAAACTCAGTATCATGAATTCTTTAAGATGCTACTTGTCTGACCTGGCCCCTGATTTTAATTGTTGAGATTCAGGCTAGCATTCCAGATGGTGCCCTCTACAAGGGCTGCACAAACTGGACCTGGTTGGTGTTTTGCCATTTCTAAGGAAAGTGCCAGCTGTTAGTCATTTTGCTTGCTACTGAATATCATTTGAGATTATACTAGTGGGCAAAGTCCTAAAGGATATTTGGCATTATTGCTCTGGTGAATATCTGTAGCCAGTGTTATTGAGTAAGCAGTTTCATCTATGCCTGATAGTCATCTTATGGAAGGAAAAAAAAAACAAAAGGCGAAAGAAAAAAAAATCAAGAAATTAGAGCACATCTGTCTTTCTTTTCCTTCCATCTGTCAACCCAAGGCATGTACCATATCAATTTTTTCTTAGTGTGGGAAACATTTGGCTTCCTCATTACAAAGTTAACTATCTACAGTTTGATGTTCGATTATTTTTATTACTTTTATTGTTGTTATTAGGGTTGCTATTCAAAATACATTTTCCAGAGGGTTTCTAGTTTCAATTCTAGAGATTTTGAACTGTGCATTTTCCTAAGAAATAATAATAAATAGCCTTGCCTCTACAGAGCAAAGCCCATACCCTCTGGTCTTTTTCAAAGGCCGCACAAGGCATTTCTCTGATCTGTTAAATATACATGTTTTAGGCTTTTGTTTGCTTTAGAATCAGAATGAATTATTTAATCATTTTGATTGTATTCCTTTCAATAAAACTAGTTGCAATAAATATTATCTATAACTATTCCCATGGAAAAAGATAATTTCGTGGTAAGCACTTACCCGAACGTAGTTTTACCTGCTTTTTTCCCCAATCCCAGGATATTTTCCAGACAAATGCCTGATACCAAAAACACTAACTAGCCTACCTGCTGTTTTTCTCCAGTACATTGTTACAGCTGTTGTCACTCTGCCTCGGTGCAATGTGTGTGCTGTTTTAAGGAGCAAGGGGAATACAGCTGTGCCAAGTGGGACTTCTATGGCTGTTCTATAACCTGCATATACATGAGGACTGGTCTGGTCAAATGTGATGCATGCTTGACACTTCAGTAGTTTGGTCATTCTGTCTTTGCATATGGAGGTATTGATGCAATAATTACCTGTCGGTGAAATCAGCAATCCTTACTGCAGTGCAAGGCCTCCATTACCTTCTGAAGAATAACTGCAGAATTTGGCCTTTTAATGAAACATGCCTGTCATTTCGTACTGAAATGTCAATCTCGCTTTGACTGCAGCATAATTTTTGACTAGGATTTTTTGGCCATCGTGTAATTGACAAGTTGAGGGCATGCTTCATATATAGTTCATTAATTACACATAAGAATTTGATCTCCATTTAGAAACTAGAGAGGTAAGCTATTAAAAGAATATATATTTGACTGATTCTAAGAAGTTCAAGCACAGGAATCTGCACACACGCACAAAACATTGACACACAAAACACTTTATGTCAAACCTAAGTGATTATTTAATATACTTAAAGCTTGTTTAAGAAGCCATAATCAGACTTAAATTTTTATATCCAAAGAACACTTAGCACAGACTGGAAAAGAAAATCCAACACTACAAGGCAAAAAAGTAGATTATGTATGATGAGTGTCTTCGGTACAAAAGGTAATATCTGTGAATAATGTAATTTAGATTAAAAATGTTGGTAGTGTCAGAAACATTCAGAACATTGACTGTTAGATGACAAGAAAAACTTGGGATTTTATTAGCTTTAGGGCTCGTGAAGATGCTGCTAGACCAATCCTAATCCCATTGATATCAGCGAGAAACTTTCTGATATCTCTGCATATCAGAGAATTTTCTCAGCGTTGAAGTTGTTTTGCCTGGTATTTTCACTGCTTTTTAATATTACTAGTAACTGTAATGTAATAATGACATCTTCTTCCTCTGCTCATTCTCTCTAAAAAAAAAAGTTTCCATTTTCAGATTCTTGATTAAGTAGGCATGGTTATCTGCCATTTTTGACTTGTTATCACCCTACTTGCTGTTCCTGTGGAAATACCTCAGCTTCCATATCAGTGATCTCTCAACAATAAAGATCATACCGGGAGGTTTGGATGTATTCTTTACATGCCTTGTCAACCTGTGAAGACTGAGATAAGGTGGCTTCCACAGGCACTGAGCCCTGTGATGTATTCTATAGTCTGATAACACTTTAAATCTTGAAGTACCACCATGCATTTTCTTCCATCTGTCATAGTAGTACGTATCAGAAAGGATCCTGATCTACTACTATGTGAGAAATTGATATTACAACAATAATGCAAGTCAGTTCAATTTGCCCATAAATAGATATAATTCATTTAATAATTGGTTTAATGCTGAATTCTCACTCAGAAATGTGTCCTGTCTGTTCTGTAGATAGCTTGTAATGTAACGAAGAATGTATCGTGACATAACAGCAATACTCGTAAACCATTGGTTTAGGTTTAGATTCAACCTCTTTGCACTTCTTTTTTTAATATTCTCTGCAAAACAAAGACACTCAAGGCACATGCATATACCTTTACAATATTTTTGTGAAGTACAATTTCATTGCTTTGTGCCTTTGTGTTTTTCATGCTTTTATTTAAATTAATATTGTTGCATAAAATAAAATGTGAAACAGAAGGTTTGTGCTTGTCAGTTAGCCTAATGAAAAGCTAGCATTTGCAAAATACATATAAATTACCCTTGAAATGTTAGTAAGTGTTGGGCTCGAAAGTCAGCAGTCTTTGGCTATCTGTATTAATAGACATGGTCGTGTGCTCTAGGTGGAAAGTGCACAAATAAGTCCATCAGTTTTAAACATTGGGATCAAAGGTGATGGCATCCAACAAATTCTGTGAAACGAGAAACTTGCTAGTATGTAAATTTGAAAAAAATATGCACCAATCACTAAATGGTTTACATCCAAAATAACTGCCCAATATCCTTCTTTCTCCAGTTTTGTAGACAGATGATGTTGGAGAAGTCACAGGCCAAGATCATATGAAGGTCTGTAGTTTTGCATTTGTGACCTAGTGAATCTATTTCCAGTAGAAGCTAAGCAGAAGTAGATGGTTATTAGCATCAGTTGATGTAACTTCAAAGACTTCTGCGAAGTTATTCTTTTAGACCACTGAAAGAAAGAAGGAAATCACTAGTGTGAGTTCATTTTACTAACATTAAACTCAGCTGGCACAAATCAGGTTAGATCATCAACACCAGAATATGAACGCGGACTATCAAACTTACCTTTTGGCTTATTCCAAGGGGAGCCATGGCATTGGCAGCATTTTCTAAAACTATCCAGATAATCAGAGTTCTGGTTTCCCCTGTAACTTTTACTGTGTCAAGAGCATGCCATATGTAATTTGTGGAAAATACTGAAAATTGGATGAAGTCTAATAATAATAGTTATTCTTGTCAGTTCTCATTTGACTTCTACTTGATGTCAGCAGAAAATACATTTCTAACTAGTTACTCTCATAGTAAGATACCTGTGAGAGTGTCTGCTGTTTTGATAGTACTGTAGTACCACTATCTTCTCTGTGTAGCTGATTTCCGTTGCAAAAAGGCCATATGTTTCCCTCTTTTTTTTTTTTTTATCTTGTTTATTAATAAATGAGGTTTCAGCTTTTGTACTGGCTAAGCTGCTGAAGCATATTTTATATTTGTTCTAGAAATCTCTGTGTGGAAAAACCTTAATATGCTTACTCTTCATTTTGCATCTTATTTGGGAATATAATTTCATGTAGCAGAGATTTGCCCCAATAGTCAACATGGCACAGGAATGAAAGGCCTATTATCAAAAAAAAAACCCAAACCCATTCAGCCACTGAAAGTCCTAACATTCTCTGTGGATATAGTTTTCCAAACTTTGACATCATAAGATATTACCAGGCAGATATACATATGTGTTATATGTGGCAGAAGAAGGATTTATAGTCAGTATTTGTTGTAATATGTATTGTTCTCTGAAGAATCCTAAGTAAAAAGCTGGGGTTTTTTGGTTTTTTGTTTTTTTTTTTTTTTTTTTTTTCTGTAGCACGTGTTTGCATATACAAAATGAAAACTCCAAAGCTTTGGGAGTTCAATATAAATATAAAATAAAATTTAGAGGTCTGCTCTTAGGAAAGCAGTTCTTAAGGACATCCTGTCCCAAGTAAACAAAACATAGGTTTTTTTATGGTGCAAATACATTATTGTCTAGTTTCTTTTCTGGTGGAGATGTAGATATGTTTTAACAGGGGTATTTTAATTAACTTATAGCGTGTGCAATCGATTGGGATAATAATATTAGTTTCAAAATTACAATATTATAGAAATTGCATCTTTCCCAGCATGCACCATCTTAACCGTATTATCCTTGACAATCATGTCCACTTTCAGCTTTTCCAATGTGGATCCATTTATTTAACATGACAGCTGTAGTGCCCATTGTCTTAATAGATGTACAGCTGCTTTCTAGAATCATAGCATGTAAAAGGTCTTATCCTCAAAGGGCAATGCTGCTGCTGTTTCTGCTTTCTATGCTTGCAGGAGAAGACATGACTGATGACCCAGAATTAATTGTAACCCGGTAAGCTGTCAGTGACAGATACCCGTTACACACGTTAGTACTAGTTCAGGAGGCAATGTTCTAATGTACTATTCCCCCTACAGCATCCCTAAATTGAGAGCCTCCTTCCTTGCCCTCCTCCCACCCCCATGCTAATACAGGATATCCTTAGAACCTTTATGAGAATTCATTTTTTTTCTGCGTATGTTAATCCTTGCTTTATTGAGGAGAAATATGATCATCTTAATTGCATTTCGTCAAACTCACATCAATAAAAGTGAAGATTGACATCATGATGTCACTATGAGCAATGGTTGTTTTAGAATGTGATTGTTTAAAGGGCTTCAGATTTTCTTTTTTCTTTTAAAACAGTGTTAAAGTCCTATGATATAAAACTTCCTAGTGGACAGCTGTCATTTGCTGCTAAATCTGTGGATTTTGAAGTATGTTTTTCTTCCTCTTATATACACAATTAAAAACAAAGTACTCAAATCCTGAGGTTAGTTATAATAGAGAGTGAGGGCTGCGTCGCCACAGACAAAAGATTGCTACCTTTACACAAGAGCCGTGGCCTGCTTGACTTCCAAGGTTATATGCCGTACTAAAGAATGCTAATGGAATAAAATACTAAAGGGGTTTTTATAACATTTTTCTTTTTCCTGAAGATCACTGGGATGTTTCCTGCTTCCTGGTACTGCATAACTCTGCATATCTGCTGTAGTGACTGGTTGTGATGAAAGCATAAATACACAGCACTTCTATAACACAGTAGTTATCAGCTGCAACAAGACGCAGTATCAAGAATGATTATTGACATGATACCGCATGTATCAGTTTACTCAATACAATTAATAAACCTTAGTTGATGGAATACTTCTGTAACTAATTAAATACTACAAACATAATTTATGTTAACATTATAAATATAATTGCAAATGTAACAGTCAATATTTTCATTATTCTATGTCATTCATATAAAACAATAATAGGGTTCTTTTTTATAAGCAGCCTCCAGATAATGTACATTCCTCAGATGGGAAATATTCTCAATTGTTTTTTTCTCACATTTAAAAATGTAATTTATAGTTAAAATAAAGTCCCAGAAACTTTATTACCCTGTTCACATTACTGAAGCCAGATGAGTTTCACAGAACGTAAATAAGGGCAAATTTATTATTATAATTAAACTTGTAAAATTTCAGCAACAGCTGTTTCTATGTTTTAGTAGTTCATATACATTATTGATCAACACATGCTTTTACTAATGTAAAACTTCTGAGAGCATAGAAAAGTTATGCTGGTTATCGTTATAATTGGTACAGTGCTTCTGCAATGCTTCTTCAATTGAATGCACTTGTAATGTGCATTATCTGTCTTGCTAGGAGGAGCTCATCACCAAAATCAAACTAAACAAATAAATTGAAGATCACTGAAGTCTTTAAATTACTAAAGTTCATAAAATATAATTCTATTACAACTAAATTCTTTATATGTGTGTTTCTTTGCATGCTGTAATACAAATAAACTCTTCTTATAAAATGTGCCAGAGCAACAGATAAGGCAGTTCAGTCAGTCAGTGCAGCGTTTTTTTGTCGGTGACATCTGTTTCATCAGGTTCTTGTATCCTAAATACTTAATGGCAGCTAAAATTTCAAGTGATGAATGTCTGAAGTTGGGTGTCTAAATAGTTATGAACATAATGCAAGACCTACCTTTTCTTACTGGTAGGTTAACTTTGGGCATTTAAATTTGAAAATTCTGAATTTCATGTCTCTCTACTGTCAAGGAGTATAACAACAGAGCTGTCAAAGGGATTAATCTGTCTTAAGTCTTCTAATACATGTCCTAAGTTTAGCTAGTCATCTATAGTCAATGATTGAGTACAGACACCTCAAAAAGGCAATTTACTGTATTTTACAATCATATATTTTTTAGGATGGCATGAATGTTCACTAGAACTGCCTCTCTTTCTCCATTAACTACAAATGTATTTAGAAAACTATCCTAGATACAACACTAATTTTTAATAGGTATCTACAAAATTATTACATTTTTAATGAATTCTTTCTCAGGGCTATTTTCCACAGAGTTTCTGGTAAGAAACATGTAATAAATATAGCAAACTGTGGTTTACTAACGTCTAGCCATTTGGGTGAATAATGCTTCTGAACATTAGCATAGTTGTCTACTGGTAGCACAGCTGGCTATTTTCTTTTATGTTTTGTTGTGTTCGGCAGTTTCCATCTCTTCCCCCCACTTGCCTTTCCATGCATCTGAGATATTAATTTGCATAATTGTAAGCTTAGAACTGATTTCTTGAGTCTCAGACAATTAATTCAGGAGGACGGGGGCTTAGACTGAAAATGTTGAAAACTTATTAGTATTTTACCAGACTCCCAAGTTGAACAAGGTAATACTCTGACTTAGACTAGATTAAATTGTAACACTCAGCTTTCCTGTTAGGTCAAATTTACTTTGCAGTCGATATGATCATAGATAGATAACAATGCTTATTAGGAGAAGGAGTATTTGCCTTATAAGTGGATATTAGGAAGACAAAAAATGAAATATATGATAGTCCTGTGTTTAGTGTCCTTAGTTAAAGGTTTGTCAGTCTTTAGAGTGTCCAATTTAAAAAAAAAAAAGAAAAAATCCAGCACAACCCAGGAAGAATTTATGGTACAAAGACTATAGTTTCATGAAATAAAGTGAAGGAATGTCACTACGTAAACAAAGGAGGAAAGATACATTACCTCAAAAGATGACTGAAACCATAGGATATGACTGCAGGTCTTTCTTCGTTCACTGTCTCTGCAAAACTAAAACAACTCTCAAACAGAGAGGCTGTTTGTTCCCCATGTTAAATGTCCTTGGGACCATCAAGCAGACATTTCCTTCCCAGTCGGTGGGCAGACTGTAACTGATAATCTTTTCACCCTGAAGAAGACCAGTTCTCTGCAGCCTAAGTAGCAAGAGACATGTAATAGGTGATGATATTTATGCTTCCTTTTAATATATTACAGTGTAATTTACTGATTTCTATGAAATTTTAGTACTGCGAAATTGAGCAGAAGAAACCAAAAGATTGTCTGGTATAACAACAATTTACATTCTGAAATCAATACCAACATTGTTACCTTAAGGGTTCAAAACAAGTAAATACCTAGCCACTCCAGCTACTTATATGGGTAGCATGGTATGAAGGCGTAACATGAAGATGCAGTATGAATTGCTTTTTCTTTTTTCGTTCTTAGTTTAGCCTGACAGATTGATGGAAACATTATCTATCTCCATTATCTTGGTTCTGTGGGTAAGAGATCAAGATGGGCATGGAGAATGGATTATCCTGTGATGCAAGTAGGACTGCACGAGTGAGTTTAGTTTAGATGTAACAACAAAAAAAAAAAAATCCTATTTCTCTTAGCAAATTGCAGAGATCTACTGCACAATTTGTACATAACGCGGAGTTGAGCCAAGATTATCTGGGAAAAGCAAGGGTGGCTTTTACTAAGAAAGTAAAATGATTTTATCTCAGATTCATATTCTTTTGTAAGCTTGAGTGAAACGTGAAGGCTTTGTGGCCTTCCTGCAAGATACACTACAACTACACACTTTCAAAGAAGGTCACAGTCCAGAAGTATATTTTCATTCATCTTTCCAATTTGGAAAGGAGAAGGTAGATTGTAGATTTTAGGGGGCTTTCATTAAGTCAATCAGAACTGAAAACATATATAACAAACCGTTGTTTGTTTATAAAACAAACTAATACAGCAACCATATGTTAATTCAAAGACCTTGCCAATTCTTTCTGTGGAGCAAATACATAGATATTTTTTGTGTAAGTTTCCTGTTGTATTTGTTATATTTGTGATCCCAGATCACACTCTTGCTGCATTAAAAGGTGCACTGTATGTGCTTCCAGTGTAGGAATTTAAGAGAAAAATGTCGTTTATCGTAGGAGAAAAGAAGGGTTTAAACTATAGTTTGTTAAAACTACTTTAAAGCTTGATGGTGCCCAGCACATCTTTTCTGTTCCCCTCTGAAACTGTTATTAGTCTGTTTTTTGTGACTCGACTTCTTCTATTTACGGGCTTGATCTCAGAAAAAAAAATGTATCCATGTTTTAGTACATGAACCAGGAGTCTTTGTTTTGATCCTGAGAGGAACAAACTTTATCAAACAGACATCTTCCACAGAGGACCTCCAATGAAGCATAGTTTTTTCTTGTGTCCTTAGAACATTTTCTTAAACTTGTGCACAAGGAATACCTTCTTCATCGTCATTGTTTCATAGGCTTTTTAGAGTATTTGTCTACTATTTACACTTGATTTTACTTTAATATGTTTCTCCTCTGACTTCTTTATTGTGGGGTTTAAGATTCGGTAAAATATGTCATGTATAGATTCTTCTGTTTATTTTCCATAATGGTAAATTGTTTTTTTCAAGTTTCTCTTTTAAGCCTCCATATCAACAATCTTTCTGGGAAGATATTCCCAGAATGTTTTATTCGTCTTTGTTTTTCCTTCATAATATTCCTTTGTCATCTTAATACAAAGTGTGGCATAATAGCTCAGAAAGGAAAGGGAAAGAATTTTTGTTGATGCAAAATCTCCGTATCTGAAATAAAAGACCTCAACAACAATTGAAGATGTGTCATGTTTGAATATATATCCTGGTATGCAAACATATGGCCCATTCTGTAAAGCTTAATTTGACTTGCTGTGAATCGGATGTTTTGGTGACTTCTGCCTGTCTGGAAAATCAAGGACAGAAATCAAGGCTTTTAACTTACAACTATATTGAGTGGAGAAGAGGGCATTTTGTTTAAAGTACCTGATTTGTAAACTCAGAAGCCAGTTCAGTTGCTTAAAATTCAGCAGGTTCTATTTGCAACAACCCAGTATAGAAATGTTTTTTTAATTATAGCTTGTTTTATAACAATGGATAGAATCAGTAACCAAATCTGTCCCTGTGAGACATTCAGCAATGGAACAATAGTATAATTATTTCTTGGATCCCTGATTAGCAAAAACAATACAATAGTTGTACAAAGCTTGAAAGTCTGGTTTTCAGAATAAAACAATCTCACCATGCAAAAGCTCCTCTTAATGCTGATTTCTGTAACTTGCTATTTGATTCAAGCACATAATTGGAAGTAAAATGCATTTAGAAGCTAGTATACAGTGGAAAGCACGGAACGGTTTTGAAAGCTAGTGTTTACACTTCCTACACTGAAGTTCTATTTCCAACACAGCTCGTACCTCATCTGCCGTAGGACATTTCAAACACTCACATGGCATGATCTTTTTCTCTACTTCAGACTATCAGCACTCAGGTTAACAAAATAACTTACACTATTTACAGCCCACTTTCTGCCTGTGTATGAAGGTTTCTGGGAAAATAAGGCAGCAGCAAAAAGCTTAGTCTCACACACAGTGCCCAAACCTCACTGATATTGGCCCACCTTTTCTAGAAATCCATCCTGAGGTACAATTCCTACCAATTCTTTTGTTTAAGTAAGGATTTCAGGATTGTATCTTTAACACACTATGCTGCTTTCCAAAGCAATGGATTTGTATGAAATAAAGTTACAAATTCTGGTATCAGAATACGTTTTCTAAAGCTAGGATTGTCAGAAATAAAGTACTTCAGTACAACATTATGTTTTCAATACTGGAAAATTATGAAACGGCTCCAGATATTTCTAGATTTTCTTTTATTTTCAATTAGAATTCACAGAATCACAGAATCACAGAATGGTTGAGGTTGGAAGGGATCTCTGGAGGCCATCTAGTCCAACCCCCCTGATCAAGCAGGGACACTTAGAGCTGATTGTCCAGGACCGTGTCCAGACGGCTTTTGAATATCTCCAAGGAGGGAGACTCCACAACCTCTCTGGGCACCCTGTGCCAGTGCTCAGTCTCCCTCCCAGTAAAAAAGTGTTTCCTGATGTTCAGAACCTCCTGTGTTTCAGTTTGTGCCCATTATTACCTGTCCTGTCACTGGGCACCACTGAATTCCTCATACCAAGATAAGAGAAGTGAGAAAAATATGACAGAAGAATATGAGGAAGGGAAAATGGTAAGCCGCGACTAAAATATATTTTTAA
Organism: Fulmarus glacialis; assembly: GCF_000690835.1. NCBI lineage: Eukaryota > Metazoa > Chordata > Aves > Procellariiformes > Procellariidae > Fulmarus > Fulmarus glacialis. Next base: position 13,246 of record NW_009202122.1, read on the forward strand.
TTTTTTTTCGGTATCTCCAAATAAAATATTGTAATGAAGAAAAATGCAATATGCTATGACAAGCACAGGTTCTACTTTTCTGTGCTTGATCAATAAGATTAGGAATATCCCCACCCTCTACCATCCATTCCTCCCCTCCACCCAAGAGATCTTGTTGATATTTTTATTGGCACTTTCAAGTACCACAGCTATTACTTATATCCAGTAATTCCACAAATTACAATTGTTAGAAAGTACTAGGTATGTATTTGGTTTTGTTGTAGCAGGAAAGAAGCAGCTAGTTCAGTTTCATGTGTGGTTGATTTGATATAATTTCGGTTGTTACTATGATTAAAAAAAGTAACGGCTGGCTGACCACCTGGTCTGAAAACAAAAAAAAAATGTGTTCCTATTACGCTTGAACTGTCCTTTTATCAGCACCAGAGTTTGCTATCCTTTATCGCCATCTAAGATACAGAATTAATTCTTCTCTGTATCTCTTGTGGATGTGAAGTCATGCTTCACCTGGATGAGCTTTATAGAATCTGCTGCAATAGGTGATTAAAAGAAGAATGATTCCATGTAACTGATACCAATTGTTTTCCTGATTTTTAAACTCAGCCCAGGTTCAAAAACCTATTCAGTCAAATTCTTCTGAATTATATATTGAAATTACTTTGACACAGGTTAAAATCATATTGTTTCGACTGAATTTTCCTTTCAGTTTTGGGTTTCACATAACAATGATGTGATATTTCCTGATTAAAAATAAAGACTGAATGTTTTTCAGGACCTGAAGAAAACCCATATTTCTCCCCCCCCCAAATGATGGTTTACGACTGCATATGTCACAGATTTTAGATTTGAATTTTGGCCAACTGTTGTGGACCTGAACCATAACCCTACCTCATGCTGTATATAATCCTGCATATGTTGTAGTATAATTAAAATTATAATTACTTGTTATCATTAGTCCCGGTGTTGTACCAACTATAAACCTCATTACTCAGAATACTTTGATTCTGTCTTTAGGTAAAAAGAATTCAAAGCTGCATTCGGTTGCACGAGTGAGTAGATAAATACAAACATAGTCTAAGCATGTTGCAGGATTTTCTTCTGAAAGAAGAGTCCCTGATACTATTGTAGAAAGAAGAAATTCCATGTATAAGTGAGGGGCTTAGCACCAGCAGCTGGATTGGGACCACGGGTCACAGCCCATGTGCCGTGTGCCGGCTGCTGGGGGCGAGTGTCTGTACCTTC
>NW_009202123.1:0-8297 GCF_000690835.1 Fulmarus glacialis
CGGAGAGCCCGGCACGGGCGCTGCCCAGCCTCCCGCGGGCCTGCGGGCCAGCAGGCGGCTCTGGTTGTTCGGGTGTAGGGTACCGCAGATACCGCAGCATGTGCTGGTCTTCCAAGCTGTGACAGAGACTTTTGGTCAGATTTGCTGCATCTGCAGTTATAAAAAGGCAGGCTTAGGAAAGACCCAAGTCTGGGTCATGATGACAACTTGTTTGTCCTCCTCCGAATACCAGCAACTTTTGTTTGTTTGTTTTATACCTGAAGTTGTTCGATTTTTTCAGCAATTTAGTGCTTTTATTTCCCAGAGTAAGACCCTCAGGCTCATTAGCATTGCTCTACTGAGGGAGGTGGAAAGGAAAGGAGTTTTTTTCTTGCCCAGTTTTTGATGGCTCCTTCACTAGATCCTCCCTACGGTGTTGTATGACGCTAGGAGACAGAGATGTCTTTGTTTCTGAGGCTCCTGTGCAGTATTCCCTCGCCAAACTTGCTTTCTCTGAGCCATGCCGTTTAACGCGCGTGGCCTGAAGCCCCTAGCAGTCCCACAGGTAGCGCGCAGGACCTGCCACTGGCACTCCTCCTGCTCTCCGGCACGGTACACAGCTTTAACACAGCAGCCACCTCCTTCACTGCTACAAATAAATCATTTCTTCTGCTCAGAGCAAAGCCCTTTGCCTCACTCACTGATGCACAGAGAGGCCACATCTTGAGGTTGCACAGCAGGGAGCAAGTCAAGGCAGCGCAAGAAGCTGCGCAAGAAGCGAGCAGCAGCTGGTGCTGGAGTGCTACCGCATGTGGCCCACCACCTCCTACGACAGCAGGGATGAGGAATTTAGCAAAGGAAGGTTGAAACTGCTTATAGCTGCAGGGAAGAAAGCAACTTGGTGCCAAGGCTGTGTGAGTCCTCGGTAGTTGTCTACCAGGGATTTCCATCTGATCTGCTCACACTGGGCAAGCCAGGTGTTCCCAGCCTCTGTATGCAAATCCATACAAGCCACCAACATTATACACCGCATGCAATGATCCTGGCCAACTGCCACATTTCATTTCTTGTATTCTTCTTTTGCTTGAAGGAACAGGTTTTGCCTGATTTAGTTCAAACAAGTTGAGGATCAAGCAGAGAAAATATCAGCTCAAAGGTGCCCTCTTGAAGAGACGTATATTGCATAGGAGCAGATATTCTGGAGGTTTGTTCCCTGGGTGTAGTCATACTTAAAAATGTTTAACTCACACAAATTTTTCTCCTGTCCCACAAGATGTATCACACCAGATGGTTTTGTACGGACAAGGCTGGCTGCAGTGGTGGAAAGTGGGGTGGGAGTTCTCTGAGGAACTCAGCTAGAACCAAGACCTTAGGCTGGAGTCTTTGTATTTTTCCTAGTTTTGTCTTGAATGCCCCCTCAGCTAAAACCAGCAGATGTTTCTGAGAAGCCAAGTTGCCTGTATGTACCCTCCTTTTGTTTTAAATAAGCCCTGTGAAGAATATTACTATCTGTACTATCCTCAACATACTGCCAGCATTAGCAGCCACACACTCAATTTGCATCTTATAGCTTCAGTCACTCTGCACGGGTGGGTCAAGGTCCTCTTCTGCCAACCTAAAAACGCAGCTGCATGGGGCGAGCCGAGGGGCAGAAGTCCCAACAAGAGCAGTCCCAACAAGAGCAGCCCTCGTGGTCAGCCCACTGGCCAAGGCTGGCTAGGTCTTCTCCAGGCTCCCTGGGAGCACCTGTGTCCCCCTCTGCAGGGGAGTCGCTGCCCACAGACGGGGCCAGGGACCCCCTGGGATGGGTATTTCTCACAACTGCGGGATGCTAGGCCCAGCACATCTCCTGCAGACGGACACCCTCTAGCTTTTGCGTGTGGCTCCAGGCCCCACACTTGCATCGTGCTGGTTGCCAGATGTGGGGCAAGCGAGGCGATGTTTACTGCGGGCTTGCAAAAGCTCTATCTGAAGCAACAGTTATATGAGGTATGCTTGAAGTGATGTAACGTCCTTGCAGCCTAAAAGTCTATGGGCGTCAGTAGTCGTGAATTAAAGTCGGAAGTGGCACAGAGTTGCATTCGTGAAATGCATAACCCTCTTAAGTGATAACAGACCTGAACTGCTTTTATGTGCCTAGACCTATCCTCTGTTACACAACAGAAGAATTGTTCCCAAGCAAACAGCACTCCCCCAAACAGCTGTGGCCTTGCCTATCTTACAGACAGATACCTTGAATGGTCATCAGCCCACGTGTGCTCAGTTTATCTTTTATAGATAAAGCCATGTTGAAAGAAAAGCTTTAGTGAGAAAGCAGAAGAGGTGAACAGCAAAGTCTTTGCTAACTGTATTTAGTTATCTGTCTAATGAATACTTGGGAAAAAGGATTTAAATGCCCTCAGCAGTTCCAGTACCACCATTTGGGTGTAAGTGCCAGCATTGTACTGACCAAACCTAGGATCCCTGGTATTTCTAGTAAAATTTAAAAGGAAAAAATACTGACCCCCAAAAATGCTTTATGTGTGACCTTTAAGGTTCTTTTAGCAAAAATAAATTATTCTATATAACACATTCCAAAATCGATATTTTCTATTACTATTTCCTTTATTATAACTTCACCTACTACCATTTCTATGGCTAGATGAGTTAGATGTAAAATGCACAAGAAGCCATATGGCTCATTTTTAACAGGTAAAACTAAATTTCTGCATCATTTGACACTGCAGTTGACACAGTTGAGTGTTGGTTCTTCATTAATAATTTTGCATGGAAATGCAGTATTTCTATTAATGGTCAATCACATTAACATCCCTAAACCAGCATGATCTGAACAGGTGATACCACTCTGCAATTTCTTACCTATTGGAGGTGCAAAATAGGATGTGGAGAAGCTTAGTGCAATTTTCGTTGTCATCTGCCCCGTGGGTTGGTGGAGGTGCCAGTGGCACTGGGTGGCAGCAGCTGAGGTGCATTGCTGGGGCGTGAAGAATTACAGTGACCGCAGTGCCAGAAAGGATTCGAGCAATGAATAGCAAACGCAATTCAAGGAACCGCAGCTGCCGATAGCGGGATGGGGACTGAAGCCAGTACTCTCACAGGCGGATGGGAAAAGTCCTCCTTCACGGCTAGCCCAGGGCAGCTCAGGAACGAGGACAAATCTGTTGAGCAAAGCAGCGGAGCTCAGCCTGGACTGAATGGGCAGACCGTCAAAATCCTTGAAGCAGCAGGGCCCGAGGCTGTCTTAAGCTCATTGCGTAGAGCAGAGAGGAAAGCTGAAGAGCAGTGCAGATGAGAGGCAAGACAGAGCATCGTGCCCCAGCAGAGTTCATCTGGCTTCACCTGTCTTCGGTAATTTAGGGAACGCAGCCTACTTCTTTGCTGTGAAAGACATTGTGAATAACTCCTTTTAAGCCTTCTCTGGTGAGCTTGTGACAGAGCAGCAGCAAGGGTTTGCTCCTGGCCAAGCCCTTAGGCCTCCAAAGGGCTGGAAGGTGGCAGAGCCGGCACAGCTGAGGGCGTTTATGTGGGTTTTTCCAGAAGGGACTTCGTGGGCACATCACTCTGAGGGAGCACAGAGGGCACCAAGCTGCTTGGAGGAGAACGGACGAAGAATGTTTATTCAGCATTTTCACATTAAGCGATGTGGCAAAGCTGCAAGAAACTCCTTGGCCAAGCCCAGCATCACTGTGAAATCTGTGTTTGCTTGCATGGACTTACCATCAGCTTTGTGAAATGCTTCAGCTTTGTCTTTGAGGCAATCGCTATGCATGAGGGACAAAGCGTAGCTGAAGGCTGTGCCGTGCTCCTGGGCAAGCAGGCAGGAGAGCGGCAGCTATGGCCCCGTGGCTCACCCCCGCTGTGGCTGGGCTTCTGCACAGAATCAGCTTCGGTCATTCGTGCCTGGCATCTGCTCCAGGCCAGAAAACATTTCTTCTTGCCAGGATGGCAACAAACAGAGCGCTGCTAGAGCCACGTGGTGATGGATACCTGCCTGGCCACGCAGTGCTAAAGGACAAGCATGATGCCATTTCTTTTGTCCCCATATCATCTTTCTGGGTAAGCGGCAGCCCACATTTGGTGGGATGTCAGGATGACCGATTCTGCTGGGGACTTTCAGCACAAGGTCATTACAAGTGATGGCAGCTTGACAGAGGAAACTAGAAAGGAGAGCTCATTTCTTCTTGGAGTATAAAGGATGATCCTCCCCACCCAGAGCCTTGCCAAAGATACTGGCAGAGTGTGTAGTACATCCACAAAAGCTGTATCCTTTTGCTTTCCACAGAATCTTTATAAAAGAAGGATTTACATGCTTCACCTCCACTCCTACCTCAAATACAGCTGTAATCCAGCCTGGGTCACAGGTAGCTGTCAGAAGCACAGAGAGGTGGGTAGTGGAGCCAAGGAAACGTAGTTTCCGCCATAAGTCTGAAACAATCCTATATTGCCCACATCCTATTTTTTTTCTCCCCAGTTATTGATAGAGTTCTTCCCAACAACAGAGCTCCACCTACCTTGGAAATCCCCTCTGCTTTGCTACATTTGCTCTTCCACTCCCCCTGTGATAATATTGAAGATGGTAGGCAGCACTTCCCAGTCCATGTATCCAATTCCCTCTTCTTGCTGCTCCACTTCCAGGCTGCTCCTTGGGCTGGTTCCCAAACCAGTATCTCTCACAGCCCCATGTGTGCCCATTGTGGGCTTCCCACTCTGCTTTGCCTTCCTCCCTCCACCTCCAGCTCATGGTGCCTTTGCTCAGAAGCCTGCTGTGGAGCTGGAAACCTTTCCAGGGGGAAAGTGGGGGGGCTTTCAGCAGGGACATGCTGCAGCCCAACATTTACGCTTTGGGTCTTGCCTCAGTCTTTGGTTAGTCCTGCGACAGATGCAAGTCACTTTATCAATTTGTGTATATGGGACAACAAAGCTTTTATTTTCCTTTATAGACTGTTTTGGTTTAACTACAAAATATTAAAACAAGCCATGAAATGCTCTTGCTGTGCAGAGCGGGGATGGCTATGCCCATCATTTAGCACGGGTGCTTGTCTGCATGAGTTCTGCTGCAGGCACAGGGATGGGTAAAAGCGATGTTCAGGGAACACAGGACACATGATCGTTCAGAAAAAGGCTGGTGCAGGAATGTAACAGTGCTATTGGGAGCTGTATGACAGTGCTGCTGTGTTTGCATGGTGCCCCTGCTCAGGAGGTATCATGATGGACAGGGATTTCGTTTCTTACCAGAGATGCAGAGATTAGGATTTCCAAAGTGTAAGCATGTAGAAACAGGGCATTCAAGCACTGATTATCTGTATGATATGCACTCATATCATACAGATGCATGTGCACACACACACACACAAAGAAAAAACCATATAATGTTTCTATGTGGTACACAAAAATATGAACTTGATGGAGATTTGCTGGGAAGTGAAAGACAGAGTAGCCACGCTGTAGTCTCATAGCTGGAGAACCGCTTCTTTTTTTCAATAGCTGGACTTGGTGGCAGCATAGAGAACAAAATGGACGTTACAGATTAATAAAACATAGAGACGGATTTTATTTTGAACCAAAAGTTAAAATTTTATTTGGAATATCAATATACCCCAAAAAAATAAAAATAAAAACTTCCTTTTATGTAGTGAAATAGCCATTTGAAAATGGTAAAATAAAGATATTTCTCATACTATTCTCTCCTAGTTACTGTACACATGTTTAAGGTTGTTTTTTTCTGAATATAAATCTAGCTTGAGCTTTAAGGCTCCAAAAAGCCTAAAGCATGTAGTGGCTCTTTTGAAAAAGCAGATAAGTCAATCAGAGCTGTGGTTTTTCAGCAGACAGGCCTGTTTGAAGCTGTCCAGGACTGGACAGAAGTGAGACTTCTCAGGAAGGTCACTGTTTCAGGGGAGTATCATTTTATACCCATTGGGAAATACACTCTAACCCCACTTCATGCAGCATTTTATTGAGCTTTATGATGTACTGGGGAGGGCCCTGGTTCCCCTTAGCTGTCAAGTTCTTGTGCAGATCCAATCTTACTTGTGTTGGTACAGTTGATTTAATTTAAGAAATCAAATCCTACCCTGTGGTGTTTGCTCTGCTAGAAATCAAGTCTGTAACAAGGCACTGATCCTGCCTTTACCCCCATAGGCAAAAGGTTTCTGTGCCCGTGTATAGCTGCACCGACTGCAACAGGGTGTTTACGACAGCAGGATCAGGGACTTGTCCTTTAGCCTGCTTTTAATAAAATAAATGGAATGGAAAATGTATTGAAATGAAACAGTAGAAACCCACTGACAGTTCCGAGTTGTAATTCTTCCATTTTAGAGGGCTCATTGACGCTAGGCTGGACAATATGACTGAAGACTCATGTCAGGGCCTGAGCGACGCCCCGAGTGGTTCATGTCACCACTAAGTAAACAACAAGGGGATTTAGGTCTTGCATTGCCCTCTGCAACTGGGCTGCAGCGGGCTGAAGCAAAGCTCACTGAAGTCACTGGACATCTCACCAACAATCTCACTTGCAGTGGGCATTGGACCAAGTCCTGAACTTACGCGGTATGGTCTGCAGTTTGCTTTGATTTCTTCCTTGATCAAAGCCATTTTTATTTCTTAAAGTATCTCTGTGTTTATGATTTTTATATAAACATATTCTACTTCTGTTACTGGTTCTGAAGTACAGGATAGACTACAACTACTAGAGATACTACCGCACTAGTATGTTTTATCTGGCACTGCCTACAAAGGCTGCAGTTTCACGGTCACAATAATTGGTGTCTTACGCTCTTTATTGCCTGAAAACCACCTGAATATTGATCCCTGAGGTACCACTGCTCTCAACTAAAACGTTGTCCCAGGTTTTTACTTTCAGGAGGGAAAAATGAAATACACCCAGGCCTTGAAGTTCACAAGTTTTTAGACCACGGGTGTTCCTCCAAACAAATCCACAGACCCATGCTTGCACTCAGGGAGTCACTGTGTAATTTACTTCCGCAGAAGGGACCCTTCACGCAAGCCTTATTCCACCAGCCACCCCATCCTGGGTGCCTGGCACTATGCAGCCCACCCTCCTCCTGCTCTGCCTTTCCTCATCTTGGGAAGGAGTGAACGTTCAGCCTGGAAATACTTTCTCCTGGGATATGGAATAGGTCTTCTCCCTCCTTGTGTCTCCTGCAACTTGTGCTCAATACTTTACTCCTACTACCCAGCTTGGCTCTTTCGAGTGATTTCTTTTGCATGCTTTGGCCCTTATCTTCTAAGTAAAAACCTGTATTACTTTACCGTGAGATTCTGGTGAGAGGTCTCTTTTGCAGCCAGACGCTCTTAGTTGGGTGTTATCAGTGAGCCCAGACATAAATCATTTGTGACTCTGAGTTACAGAAGGTCTGTAAGCACGAGGGGTTTCTTTCTTGTCACGGCACAATTTAAAGAGGCTGCAGAATTACCCAAGTTTTTGTTCTTCCACTAACCAGTTAAAAATATTTTCCTTAAAGTGTTCACTACACAGAAGCAGTGTTCAGGAAGAGCCAAATTCTGCTTGCAGCCGCCTAAGTGTAACTCCATACCAACCTTTCTGGTTTCATTTCAGTACATCGGATTCATGTGTCAAAACATAAAACACAGACTTGGGCCCTGGCAGACTGACCTTATCACCAGTGTAACTTTCCTGACTTTAATAGTGAATCTCATAACAACATTTCCAGCATCTGTGGTGGTTGTCACAGGTCCCATAATGCTTGGTAATTTATATAAAGTTTTGAGTTCCCCATGGTATGTGTGAATGCAACAGAATTACAGCTTTATTTAAAATAATTAGGAAAAAAAGGGTTCTGGTAGCAGACAGAAAAAATTGAAAGTGTGACCCCAAGGCTCGAACCAGGGGAAATAAATAGGACCCAATTAGCTGTGTTCGTACCTTGTGGCTTGTAGGCTGGAACTCCAGCTTGTAGCTGGAGTACTGTTGAGGTGTCATTACATTAGGGTTGACTGGCTCAGCTGTTTAAGTACACGTGAGTGGGTTAAATGTGATGTCTAAATATCATGCGTGCATGTTTTAGAAAGAAAAAAAAAGTAAGAAAAACAGTGTAAGTTGGTTTTGGTCTTACCCTCAATTTCTTTAATGCCAGTTACCCCATTTGACTCCAGCAGGAAACCCCAGAGGAAAAGCCAAATCGTGTATCAGGGCCATAGGACTTGTGTAAATGCATGTGTGATGCGTCATCGCCTGAAGCAAATGGCAGTGTGACAGCCAATTTCCAGCGTGACAATAAACGTACCCTAATTTACCACTGTCCCTTACGCGCCTGATCTTGCTGCCCGTTCCCTAC